>NW_027174582.1:300000-518860 GCF_000390325.3 Nicotiana tomentosiformis
TACCATCTCCAGGAAATGATTGCCCATGTTCCAACCTTTCATCCTTGAAAGTTAAGTGGCATGAACCACCATCATCAACACAATATTGCCTTGAAAGTTCTCCAACAGCTCTGGCAGCTAGGCTTTCATGTTCTGCAAACTCAGCCATCGCTTGAGCAGCAGAGGTAGCATCCTTAAATTTCGTGTTCCAATTCTGCCTGCCAGCAGAAAAATTACCATTACCATCTCCAAGAAATGATTGCCCAAGTTCCAACCTTTCATCCTTGAAACCTAAGTGGCATGAACCACCATCATCAACAGATTATTTCCTTTAAAGTTCAACAACAGCTCTGCCAGCTAGGCTTGCATGTTCAGCAAACTCAGCCGCTGCTTGAGCTGCAGAGGTAGCATCGTTAAATTTCATGTTCCAATTCTGCCTGCCAACAGAAAAATTACCATTACCATCTCCAAGAAATGATTGCCCAAGTTCCAACCTTTCATCCTTGAAACCTAAGTGGCATGAACCACCATCATCAACAGAATATTGCCTTCAAAGTTCTACAACAGCTCTGGCAGCTAGGCTTGCATGTTCACCAAACTCAGCCGCTGCTTGAGCAGGAGAGGTAGCATCCTTAAATTTCATGTTCCAATTCTGCCTAACAACAGAAAAATTACCATTACCATCTCCAGGAAATGATTGCCCATGTTCCAACCTTTCATCCTTGAAACCTAAGTGGCATGAACCACCATCATCAACACAATATTGCCTTGAAAGTTCTCCAACAACTCTGGCAGCTAGGCTTTCATGTTCTGCAAACTCAGCCATCGGTTGAGCAGCAGAGGTAGCATCCTTAAATTTCGTGTTCCAATTCTGCCTGCCAGGAGAAAAATTACCATTACCATCTCCAGGAAATGATTGCCCAAGTTCCAACCTTTCATCCTTGAAACCTAAGTGGCATGAACCACCATCATCAACAGAATATTGCCTTTAAAGTTCTACAACAGCTCTGGCAGCTAGGCTTGTATGTTCAGCAAACTCAGCCGTCGCTTGAGCAGCAGAGGTAGCATCCTTAAATTTCATGTTCCAATTTCGCCTGCCAACAGAAAAATTACCATTACCATCTCCAGGAAATGATTGCCCATGTTCCAACCTTTCATCCTTGAAACCTAAGTGGCATGAACACCCATCATTAACACAATATTGCCTTTAGAGTTCTACAACAGCTCTGGCAGCTAGGCTTGCATGTTCTGCAAACTCAACCGCTGCTTGAGCAGCAGAGGTAGCATCCTTAAATTTCATGTTCCCATTCTGCCTGCCAGCAGAAACATTATTATCACCATCTCCAGGAAATGATTGCCCATGTCCCAACCTTTCATCCTTGAAACCTAAGTGGCATGAACCACCATCATCAACACAATATTGCCTTTAAAGTTCTCCAACAGGTCTGGCAGCTAGGCTTGCATGTTCTGCAAACTCAGCCGCTGCTTGAGCAACAGAGGTAGCATCCTTAAATTTCTTGTTCCAATACTGCCTGCCAACAGAAAAATTACCATTACCATCTCTAGGAAATGATTGCCCAAGTTCCAACCTTTCATCCTTGAAACCTAAGTGGCATGAACCACCATCATCAACACAATATTGCCTTGAAAGTTCTACAACAGCGCTAGCAGCTAGGCTTCAATATTCTGCAAACTCAGCCGCTGCTCGAACAGCAGATGTAGCATCCTTAAATTTCATGTTCCAATTCTGCCTGCCATCAGAAACATTACTATCACCATCTCCAGGAAATGATTGCCCATGTTCCAACCTTTCATCCTTGAAACCTAAGTGGCATGATCCACTATCATAAACACAATATTGCCTTTAAAATTCTACAACAGCTCTGGCAGCTAGGCTTGCATGTTCTGCAAACTCAGCCACGGCTTGAGCAGCAGAGGTAGCATCCTTAAATTTCTTGTTCCAATTCTGCCTGCCAGCGAAACATTATTATCACCATCTCCAGGAAATGATTGCCCATGTCCCAACCTTTCATCCTTGAAACCTAAGTGGCATGAACCACCATCATCAACAGAATATTGCCTTGAAAGTTCTCCAACAGCTTTGGCAGCTAGGCTTGCATGTTCTGCAAACTCGGCCGTCGCTTGAGCAGCAGAGGTAGCATCCTTAAATTTCATGCTCCAATTCTGCCTGCCAATAGAAAAATTACCCTTACCATCTCAAGGAAATGATTGCCCATTTTCCAACATTTCATCCTTGAAACCTAAGTGGCATGAACCACCATCATCAACACAATATTGCTTTTAGAGTTCTACAACAGCTCTGGCAGCTAGGATTGCATGTTCTGCAAACTCAACCGCTGCTTGAGCAGTTGAGGTAGCATCCTTAAATTTCATGTTCCCATTCTGCCTGCCAGCAGAAACATTACTATCACCATCTCCACGAATTGATTGCCCATGTTCCAACCTTTCATCCTTGAAACCTAAGTGGCATGAACCACCATCATCAACACAATATTGCCTTTAAAGTTCTCCAACAGGACTGGCAGCTAGGCTTGCATGTTCTGCAAACTCAGCCGCTGCTTGAGCAACAGAGGTAGCATCCTTAAATTTCTTGTTCCAATTCTGCCTGCCAACAGAAAAATTACCATTACCATCTCCAGGAAATGATTTCCCAAGTTCCAAACTTTCATCCTTGAAACCTAAGTGGCATGAACCACCATTATCAACATAATATTGCCTTGAAAGTTCTACAACAACTATGGCAGCTAGGCTTGAATGTTCTTCAAACTCAGCCGTTACTTGAGCAGCAGAGGTAGCATCCTTAAATTTCTTGTTCCAATTCTGCCTGCCAACCGAAAAATTACCATTACCATCTCCAGGAAATGATTGCCCAAGTTCCAACCTTTCATCCTTGAAACCTAAGTGGCATGAAACACCATCATCAACAGAATATTGCCTTGAAAGTTCTCCAACAGCTTTGGTAGCTAGGCTTGCATGTTCTGCAAACTCAGCCGTCGCTTGAGCAGCATAGGTAGCATCCTTAAATTTCATGTTCCAATTATGCCTGCCAATAGAAAAATTACGATTACCATCTCAAGGAAATGAATGCCCATTTTCCAACATTTCATCCTTGAAACCTAAGTGGCATGAACCACCATCATCAACACAATATTGCTTTTAGAGTTCTACAACAGCTCTGGCAGCTAGGCTTGCATGTTCTGTTAACTCAACCGCTGCTTGAGCAGCAGAGGTAGCATCCTTAACTTTCATGTTCCCATTCTGCCTGCCAGCAGAAACATTACTATCACCATCTCCAGGAAATGATTGCCCATGTTCCAACCTTTCATCCTTGAAACCTAAGTGGCATGAACCACCATCATCAACACAATATTGCCTTTAAAGTTCTCCAACAGGTCTGGCAGCTAGGCTTGCATGTTCTGCAAACTCAGCCGCTGCTTGAGCAACAGAGGTAGCATCCTTAAATCTCTTGTTCCAATTCTGCCTGCCAACAGAAAAATTACCATTACCATCTCCAGGAAATGATTGCCCAAGTTCCAACCTTTCATCCTTGAAACCTAAGTGGCATGAACCACCATCATCAACACAATATTGCCTTGAATGTTCTACAACAGCTCTAGCAGCTAGGCTTCAATATTCTGCAAACTCAGCCGCTGCTCGAACAGCAGATGTAGCATCCTTAAATTTCATGTTCCAATTCTGCCTGCCATCACAAACATTACTATCACCATCTCCAGGAAATGATTGCCCATGTTCCAACCTTTCATCCTTGAAACCTAAGTGGCATGAACCACCATCATAAACACAATATTGCCTTTAAAATTCTACAACAGCTCTGGCAGCTAGGCTTGCATGTTCTACAAACTCAGCCGCTGCTTGAGCAACAGAGGTAGCATCCTTAAATTTCTTGTTCCAATTCTGCCTACCAACAGAAAAATTACCATTACCATCTCCAGGAAATGATTGCCCAAGTTCCAATCTTTCCTCCTTGAAAACTAAGTGGCATGAACCACCATCATCAACACAATATTGCCTTGAAAGTTCCACAACAGCTCTGGCAGCTAGGCTTCCATATTCTGCAAACTCAGCCGCTGCTTGAGCAGCGGAGGTAGCATCCTTAAATTTCATGTTCCAATTCTGCCTGCCAACAGAAAAATTACCATTACCATCTCTAGGAAATGGTTGCCCATGTTCCAACCTTTCATCCTTGAAACCTAAGTGGCATGAACCACCATCATCAACATAATATTGCCTTGAAAGTTCTCCAACAGCTTTGGCAGCTAGGCTTGCATGTTCTGCAAACTCAACCGTCGCTTGAGCAGTAGAGGTAGCATCCTTAAATTTCATGTTCCAATTCTGCCTGCCAATAGAAAAATTACCATTACCATCTCAAGGAAATGATTGCCCATTTTCCAACCTTTCATCCTTGAAACCTAAGTGGCATGAACCACCATCATCAACACAATATTGCCTTTAGAGTTCTACAACAGCTCTGGCAGCTAGGCTTGCATGTTCTGCAAACTCAGCCACTTCTTGAGCAGCAGAGGTAGCATCCTTAAATTTCATGTTCCAATTCTACCTGCCAACAAAACAATTACCATTACCATCTCAATGAAATGACTGCCCATGTTCCAATCTTTCCTCCTTGAAAACTAAGTGGCATGAACCGCCATCATCAACACAATATTGCCTTGAAAGTTCCACAACAGCTCTGGCAGCTAGGCTTCCATATTCTGCAAACTCAGCCGCTGCTTGAGCAGCAGAGGTAGCATCCTTAAATTTCATGTTCCCATTGTGCCTGCCAGTAGAAACATTACTATCACCATCTCCAGGAAATGATTGTCCATGTTCCAACCGTTCATCCTTGAAACCTAAGTGGTATGAACCACCATCATCAACACAATATTGCCTTTAAAGTTCTACAATAGGTCTGGCTGCTAGGCTTGCATGTTCTGCAAACTCAGCCGCTGCTTGAGCCACAGAGGTAGCATCCTTAAATTTCTTGTTCAAATTATGCCTGCCAACAGAAAAATTACCATTACCATCTCCAGGAAATGAATGCCCAAGTTCCAACCTTTCATCCTTGAAACCTAAGTGGCATGAACCACCATCATCAACAGAATATTGCCTTTAAAGTTCTACAATAGCTCTGGCAGCTAAGCTTGCATGTTCTGCAAACTCAGCCGCTGCTTGAGCAGCAGAGGTAGCATCCTTAAATTTCATGTTCCCATTGTGCCTTCCAGTAGAAACATTACTATCACCATCTCAGGAAATGATTGCCCATGTTCCAACCGTTCATCCTTGAAACCTAAGTGGCATGAACCACCATCATCAACACAATATTGCCTTTAAAGTTCTACAACAGCTCTGGCAGCTAGGCTTCCATATTCTGCAAACTCAGCCGCTGCTTGAGCAGCAGAGGTAGCATCCTTAAATTTCATGTTCCAATTCTGCCTGCCAACAGAAAAATTACCATTACCATCTCTAGGAAATGGTTGCCCATGTTCCAACCTTTCATCCTTGAAACCTAAGTGGCATGAACCACCATCATCAACATAATATTGCCTTGAAAGTTCTCCAACAGCTTTGGCAGCTAGGCTTGCATGTTCTGCAAACTCAACCGTCGCTTGAGCAGTAGAGGTAGCATCCTTAAATTTCATGTTCCAATTCTGCCTGCCAATAGAAAAATTACCATTACCATCTCAAGGAAATGATTGCCCATTTTCCAACCTTTCATCCTTGAAACCTAAGTGGCATGAACCACCATCATCAACACAATATTGCCTTTAGAGTTCTACAACAGCTCTGGCAGCTAGGCTTGCATGTTCTGCAAACTCAGCCACTTCTTGAGCAGCAGCGGTAGCATCCTTAAATTTCATGTTCCAATTCTACCTGCCAACAGAAAAATTACCATTACCATCTCAATGAAATGACTGCCCATGTTCCAATCTTTCCTCCTTGAAAACTAAGTGGCATGAACCTCCATCATCAACACAATATTGCCTTGAAAGTTCCACAACAGCTCTGGCAGCTAGGCTTCCATATTCTGCAAACTCAGCCGCTGCTTGAGAAGCAGAGGTAGCATCCTTAAATTTCATGTTCCCATTGTGCCTGCCAGTAGAAACATTACTATCACCATCTCCAGGAAATTATTGTCCATGTTCCAACCGTTCATCATTGAAACCTAAGTGGTATGAACCACCATCATCAACACAATATTGCCTTTAAAGTTCTACAACAGGTCTGGCTGCTAGGCTTGCATGTTCTGCAAACTCAGCCGCTGCTTGAGCCACAGAGGTAGCATCCTTAAATTTCTTGTTCACATTCTGCCTGCCAACAGAAAAATTACCATTACCATCTCCAGGAAATGAATGCCCAAGTTCCAACCTTTCATCCTTGAAACCTAAGTGGCATGAACCACCATCATCAACAGAATATTGCCTTTAAAGTTCTACAACAGCTCTGGCAGCTAAGCTTGCATGTTCTGCAAACTCAGCCGCTGCTTGAGCAGCAGAGGTAGCATCCTTAAATTTCATGTTCCAATTCTGCCTGCCAACAGAAAAATTACCATTACTATCTCCAGGAAATGATTGCCCATGTTCCAACCTTTCATCCTTGAAACCTAAGTGGCATGAACCACCATCATCAACATAATATTGCCTTGAAAGTTCTACAACAGCTCTGGCAGCTAGGCTTCCATATTCTGCAAACTCAGCTGCTGCTTGAGCAGCAGAGGTATCATCCTTAAATTTCATGTTCCCATTGTGCCTTCCAGTAGAAACATTACTATCACCATCTCAGGAAATGATTGCCCATGTTCCAACCGTTCATCCTTGAAACCTAAGTGGCATGAACCACCATCATCAACACAATATTGCCTTTAAAGTTCTACAACAGCTCTGGCAGCTAGGCTTCCATATTCTGCAAACTCAGCCGCTGCTTGAGTAGCAGAGGTAGCATCCTTAAATTTCATGTTCCCATTGTGCCTGCCAGTAGAAACATTACTATCACCATCTCCAGGAAATGATTGCCCATGTTCCAACCTTTCATCCTTGAAACCTAAGTGGCATGAACCACCATCATAAACACAATATTGCCTTTAAAATTCTACAACAGCTCTGGCAGCTAGGCTTGCATGTTCTGTAAACTCAGCCGCTGCTTGAGCAGCAGAGGTAGCATCCTTAAATTTCATGTTCCAATTCTGCCTGCCAGCAAAAACATTACTATCACCATCTCCAGGAAATGATTGTCCATGTTCCAACCTTTCATCCTTGAAACCTAAGTGGCATGAACCACCATCATAAACACAATATTGCCTTTAAAATTCTACAACAGCTCTGGCAGCTAGGCTTGCATGTTCTGTAAACTCAGCCGCTGCTTGAGCAGCAGAGGTAGCATCCTTAAATTTCATGTTCCAATTCTGCTTGCCAACAGAAAAATTACCATTACCATCTCCAGGAAATGATTGCCCATGTTCCAACCTTTCATCCTTGAAACCTAAGTGGCATGAACCACCATCATCAACATAATATTGCCTTGAAAGTTCTACAACAGCTCTGGCAGCTAGGCTTCCATATTCTGCAAACTCAGCCGCTGCTTGAGCAGCAGAGGTAGCATCCTTAAATTTCGTGTTCCCATTGTGCCTGCCAGTAGAAACATTACTATCACCATCTCTAGGAAATGATTGCCCATGTTCCAACCGTTCATCCTTGAAACCTAAGTGGCATGAACCACCATCATAAACACAATATTGCCTTTAAAATTCTACAACAGCTCTGGCAGCTAGGCTTGCATGTTCTGCAAACTCAGCCGCTGCTTGAGCAGCAGAGGTAGCATCCTTAAATTTCATGTTCCAATTCTGCCTGCCAACAGAAAAATTACCATTACCATCTCCAGGAAATGATTGCCCATGTTCCAACCTTTCATCCTTGAAACCTAAGTGGCATGAACCACCATCATCAACACAATATTGCCTTGAAAGTTCTACAACAGCTCTGGCAGCTAGGCTTGCATGTTCTGCAAACTCAGCCGCTGCTTGAGCAGCAGAGGTAGCATCCTTAAATTTCATGTTCCAATTCTGCCTGCCAACAGAAAAATTACCATTACCATCTCCAGGAAATGATTGCCCATGTTCCAACCTTTCATCCTTGAAACCTAAGTGGCATGAACCACCATCATCAACACAATATTGCCTTTAAAATTCTACAACAGCTCTGGCAGCTAGGCTTGCATGTTCTGCAAACTCAGCCGCTGCTTGAGCAGCAGAGGTAGCATCCTTAAATTTCTTGTTCCAATTCTGCCTGCCAACAGAAAAATTACCATTACCATCTCCTGGAAATGATTGCCCAAGTTCCAACCTTTCATCCTTGAAACCTAAGTGGCATGAACCACCATCATCAACAGAATATTGCCTTTAAAGTTCTACAACAGCTCTGGCAGCTAGGCTTGCATGTTCAGCAAACTCAGCCGTCGCTTGAGCAGCAGAGGTAGCATCCTTAAATTTCATGTTCCAATTTCGCCTGCCAACAGAAAAATTACCATTTCCATCTCCAAGAAATGATTGCCCATGTTCCAACCTTTCATCCTTGAAACCTAAGTGGCATGAACCACCATCATCAACACAATATTGCCTTTAGAGTTCTACAACAGCTCTGGCACCTAGGCTTGCATGTTCTACAAACTCAACCGCTTCTTGTGCAGCAGAGGTAGCATCCTTAAATTTCTTGTTCCAATTCTGCCTGCCAACAGAAAAATTACCATTACCATCTCTAGGAAATGATTGCCCAAGTTCCAACCTTTCATCCTTGAAACCTAAGTGGCATGAACCACCATCATCAACACAAAATTGCCTTGAAAGTTCTACAACAGCTCTAGCAGCTAGGCTTCAATATTCTGCAAACTCAGCCGCTGCTCAAGTAGCAGAGGTAGCATCCTTAAATTTCATGTTCCAATTCTGCCTGCCAACAGAAAAATTACCATTACCATCTCCAGGAAATGATTGCCCATGTTCCAACCTTTCATCCTTGAAACCTAAGTGGCATGAACCACCATCATCAACACAATATTGCCTTGAAAGTTCTACAACAGCTCTGGCAGCTAGGCTTGCATGTTCTGCAAACTCAGCCGCTGCTTGAGCAGCAGAGGTAGCATCCTTAAATTTCATGTTCCAATTCTGCCTGCCAACAGAAAAATTACCATTACCATCTCCAGGAAATGATTGCCCATGTTCCAACCTTTCATCCTTGAAACCTAAGTGGCATGAACCACCATCATCAACACAATATTGCCTTGAAAGTTCTACAACAGCTCTGGCAGCTAGGCTTGCATGTTCTGCAAACTCAGCCGCTGCTTGAGCAGCAGAGGTAGCATCCTTAAATTTCATGTTCCAATTCTGCCTGCCAACAGAAAAATTACCATTACCATCTCCAGGAAATGATTGCCCATGTTCCAACCTTTCATCCTTGAAACCTAAGTGGCATGAACCACCATCATCAACACAATATTGCCTTTAAAATTCTACAACAGCTCTGGCAGCTAGGCTTGCATGTTCTGCAAACTCTGCTGCTGCTTGAGCAGCAGAGGTAGCATCCTTAAATTTCTTGTTCCAATTCTGCCTGCCAACAGAAAAATTACCATTACCATCTCCTGGAAATGATTGCCCAAGTTCCAACCTTTCATCCTTGAAACCTAAGTGGCATGAACCACCATCATCAACAGAATATTGCCTTTAAAGTTCTACAACAGCTCTGGCAGCTAGGCTTGCATGTTCAGCAAACTCAGCCGTCGCTTGAGCAGCAGAGGTAGCATCCTTAAATTTCATGTTCCAATTTCGCCTGCCAACAGAAAAATTACCATTACCATCTCCAGGAAATGATTGCCCATGTTCCAACCTTTCATCCTTGAAACCTAAGTGGCATGAACCACCATCATCAACACAATATTGCCTTTAGAGTTCTACAACAGCTCTGGCAGCTAGGCTTGCATGTTCTGCAAACTCAACCGCTGCTTGAGCAGCAGAGGTAGCATCCTTATATTTTATTTTCCCATTCTGCCTGCCAGCAGAAACATTATTATCACCATCTCCAGGAAATGATTGCCCATGTCCCAACCTTTCATCCTTGAAACCTAAGTGGCATGAACCACCATCATCAACACAATATTGCCTTTAAAGTTCTCCAACAGGTCTGGCAGCTAGGCTTGCATGTTCTGCAAACTCAGCCGCTGCTTGAGCAATAGAGGTAGCATCCTTAAATTTCTTGTTCCAATTCTGCCTGCCAACAGAAAAATTACCATTACCATCTCTAGGAAATGATTGCCCAAGTTCCAACCTTTCATCCTTGAAATCTAAGTGGCATGAACCACCATCATCAACACAATATTGCCTTGAAAGTTCTACAACAACTCTAGCAGCTAGGCTTCAATATTCTGCAAACTCAGCCGCTGCTCGAGCAGCAGATGTAGCATCCTTAAATTTCATGTTCCAATTCTGCCTCCCATCAGAAACATTACTATCACCATCTCCAGGAAATGATTGCCCATGTTCCAACCTTTTATCCTTGAAACCTAAGTGGCATGAACCACCATCATAAACACAATATTGCTTTTAAAATTCTACAACAGCTCTGGCAGCTAGGCTTGCATGTTCTGCAAACTCAGCCACTGCTTGAGCAGCAGAGGTAGCATCCTTAAATTTCTTGTTCCAATTCTGCCTGCCAACAGAAAAATTACCATTACCATCTCCAGGAAATGATTGCCCAAGTTCCAACCTTTCATCCTTGAAACCTAAGTGGCATGAACCACCATCATTAACAGAATATTGCCTTTAAAGTTCTACAACAGCTCTGGCAGCTAAGCTTGCATGTTCAGCAAACTCAGCCGCTGCTTGAGCAGCAGAGGTAGCATCCTTAAATTTCATGTTCCAATTCTGCCTGCCAACAGAAAAATTACCATTACCATCTCCGGGAAATGATTGCCCATGTTCCAACCTTTCATCCTTGAAACCTAAGTGGCATGAACCACCATTTTCAACACAATATTGACTTGAAAGTTCTACAACAACTATGGCAGCTAGGCTTGAATGTTCTTCAAACTCAGCCGCTACTTGAGCAGCAGAGGTAGCATCCTTAAATTTCTTGTTCCAATTCTGCCTGCCAACAGAAAAATTACCATTACCATCTCCAGGAAATGATTGCCCAAGTTCCAACCTTTCATCCTTGAAACCTAAGTGGCATGAACCACCATCATCAACAGAATATTGCCTTGAAAGTTCTCCAACAGCTTTGGTAGCTAGGCTTGCATGTTCTGCAAACTCAGCCGTCGCTTGAGCAGCATAGGTAGCATCCTTAAATTTCATGTTCCAATTCTGCCTGCCAGTAGAAAAATTACCATTACCATCTCAAGGAAATGATTGCCCATTTTCCAACATTTCATCCTTGAAACCTAAGTGGCATGAGCCACCATCATCAACACAATATTGCTTTTAGAGTTCTACAACAGCTCTGGCAGCTAGGCTTGCATGTTCTGCAAACTCAGCCGCTGCTTGAGTAGCAGAGGTAGCATCCTTAAATTTCATGTTCCCATTCTTCCTGCCAGCAGAAACATTACTATCACCATCTCCAGGAAATGATTGCCTATGTTCCAACCTTTCATCCTTGAAACCTAAGTGGCATGAACCACCATTATCAACACAATATTGCCTTTAAAATTCTACAACAGCTCTGGCAGCTAGGCTTGCATGTTCTGCAAACTCAGCCGCAGCTTGAGCAGCAGAGGTAGCATCCTTAAATTTCTTGTTCCAATTCTGCCTGCCAACAGAAAAATTACCATTACCATATCCTCGAAATGATTGCCCAAGTTCCAACCTTTCATCCTTGAAACCTAAGTGGCATGAACCACCATCATCAACAGAATATTGCCTTTAAAGTTCTATAACAGCTCTGGCAGCTAGGCTTGCATGTTCAGCAAACACAGCCGTCGCTTGAGCAGCAGAGGTAGCATCCTTAAATTTCATGTTCCAATTTCGTCTGCCAACAGAAAAATTACCATTACCATCTCCAGGAAATGATTGCCCATGTTCCAACCTTTCATCCTTGAAACCTAAGTGGCATGAACCACCATCATCAACACAATATTGCCTTTAGAGTTCTACAACAGCTCTGGCAGCTAGGCTTGCATGTTCTGCAAACTCAACCGCTGCTTGAGCAGCAGAGGTAGCATCCTTAAATTTTATTTTCCCATTCTGCCTGCCAGCAGAAACATTATTATCACCATCTCTAGGAAATGATTGCCCATGTCCCAACCTTTCATCCTTGAAACCTAAGTGGCATGAACCACCATCATCAACACAATATTGCCTTTAAAGTTCTCCAACAGGTCTGGCAGCTAGGCTTGCATGTTCTGCAAACTCAGCCGCTGCTTGAGCAATAGAGGTAGTATCCTTAAATTTCTTGTTCCAATTCTGCCTGCCAACAGAAAAATTACCATTACCATCTCTAGGAAATGATTGCCCAAGTTCCAACCTTTCATCCTTGAAATCTAAGTGGCATGAACCACCATCATCAACACAATATTGCCTTGAAAGTTCTACAACAGCTCTAGCAGCTAGGCTTCAATATTCTGCAAACTCAGCCGCTGCTCGAGCAGCAGATGTAGCATCCTTAAATTTCATGTTCCAATTCTGCCTGCCATCAGAAACATTACTATCACCATCTCCAGGAAATGATTGCCCATGTTCCAACCTTTTATCCTTGAAACCTAAGTGGCATGAACCACCATCATAAACACAATATTGCTTTTAAAATTCTACAACAGCTCTGGGAGCTAGGCTTGCATGTTCTGCAAACTCAGCCACTGCTTGAGCAGCAGAGGTAGCATCCTTAAATTTCTTGTTCCAATTCTGCCTGCCAACAGAAAAATTACCATTACCATCTCCAGGAAATTATTGCCCAAGTTCCAACCTTTCATCCTTGAAACCTTAGTGGCATGAACCACCATCATTAACAGAATATTGCCTTTAAAGTTCTCCAACAGCTCTGGCAGCTAAGCTTGCATGTTCAGCAAACTCAGCCGCTGCTTGAGCAGCAGAGGTAGCATCCTTAAATTTCATGTTCCAATTCTGCCTGCCAACAGAAAAATTACCATTACCATCTCCGTGAAATGATTGCCCATGTTCCAACCTTTCATCCTTGAAACCTAAGTGGCATGAACCACCATTTTCAACACAATATTGACTTGAAAGTTCTACAACAACTATGGCAGCTAGGCTTGAATGTTCTTCAAACTCAGCCGCTACTTGAGCAGCAGAGGTAGCATCCTTAAATTTCTTGTTCCAATTCTGCCTGCCAACAGAAAAATTACCATTACCATCTCCAGGAAATGATTGCCCAAGTTCCAACCTTTCATCCTTGAAACCTAAGTGGCATGAACCACCATCATCAACAGAATATTGCCTTGAAAGTTCTCCAACAACTTTGGTAGCTAGGCTTGCATGTTCTGCAAACTCAGCCGTCGCTTGAGCAGCATAGGTAGCATCCTTAAATTTCATGTTCCAATTCTGCCTGCCAATAGAAAAATTACCATTACCATCTCAAGGAAATGATTGCCCATTTTCCAACATTTCATCCTTGAAACCTAAGTGGCATGAGCCACCATCATCAACACAATATTGCTTTTAGAGTTCTACAACAGCTCTGGCAGCTAGGCTTGCATGTTCTGCAAACTCAACCGCTGCTTGAGCAGCAGAGGTAGCATCCTTAAATTTCATGTTCCCATTCTGCCTGCCAGCAGAAACATTACTATCACCATCTCCAGGAAATGATTGCCTATGTTCCAACCTTTCATCCTTGAAACCTAAGTGGCATGAACCACCATCATCAACACAATATTGCCTTTAAAGTTCTCCAACAGGTCTGGCAGCTAGGCTTGCATGTTCTGCAAACTCAGCCGCTGCTTGAGCAACAGAGGTAGCATCCTTAAATTTCTTGTTCCAATTCTGCCTGCCAACAGAAAAATTACCATTACCATCTCCAGGAAATGATTTCCCAAGTTCCAACCTTTCATCCTTGAAACCTAAGTGGCATGAACCACCATCATCAACAGAATATTACCTTTAAAGTTCTACAACAGCTCTGGCAGCTAAGCTTGCATGTTCAGCAAACTCAGCCGCTGCTTGAGCAGCAGAGGTAGCATCCTTAAATTTCATGTTCCAATTCTGCCTGCCAACAGAAAAATTACCATTACCATCTCCAGGAAATGATTGCCCATGTTCCAACCTTTCATCCTTGAAACCTAAGTGGCATGAACCACCATCATCAACATAATATTGCCTTGAAAGTTCTCCAACAGCTTTGGCAGCTAGGCTTGCATGTTCTGCAAACTCAACCGTCGCTTGAGCAGCAGAGGTAGCATCCTTAAATTTCATGTTCCAATTCTGCCTGTCAATAGAAAAATTACCATTACCATCTCAAGGAAATGATTGCCCATTTTCCAACCTTTCATCCTTGAAACCTAAGTGGCATGAACCACCATCATCAACACAATATTGCCTTTAGAGTTCTACAACAGCTCTGGCAGCTAGGCTTGCATGTTCTGCATACTCAGCCACTTCTTGAGCAGCAGAGGTAGCATCCTTAAATTTCATGTTCCAATTCTACCTGCCAACAGAAAAATTACCATTACCATCTCAATGAAATGACTGGCCATGTTCCAATCTTTCCTCCTTGAAAACTAAGTGGCATGAACCACCATCATCAACACAATATTGCCTTGAAAGTTCTACAACAGCTCTGGCAACTAGGCTTCCATATTCTGCAAACTCAGCCGCTGCTTGAGTAGCAGAGGTAGCATCATTAAATTTCATGTTCCCATTGTGCCTGCCAGTAGAAACATTACTATCACCATCTCCAGGAAATGATTGCCCATGTTCCAACCGTTCATCCTTGAAACCTAAGTGGCATGAACCACCATCATCAACACAATATTTCCTTTAAAGTTCTACAACAGGTCTGGCTGCTAGGCTTGCATGTTCTGCAAACTCAGCCGCTGCTTGAGCAACAGAGGTAGCATCCTTAAATTTCTTGTTCCAATTCTGCCTGCCAACAGAAAAATTACCATTACCATCTCTAGGAAATGATTGCCCAAGTTCCAACCTTTCATCCTTGAAACCTAAGTGGCATGAACCACCATCATCAACACAATATTGCCTTGAAAGTTCTACAACAGCTCTAGCAGCTAGGCTTTAATATTCTGCAAACTCAGGCGCTGCTCGAGCAGCAGAGGTAGCATCCTTAAATTTCATGTTCCAATTCTGCCTGCCAGCAGAAACATTACTATCACCATCGCCAGGAAATGATTGCCCATGTTCCAACCTTTCATCCTTGAAACCTAAGTGGCATGAACCACCATCATAAACACAATATTGCCTTTAAAATTGAACAACAGCTCTGGCAGCTAGGCTTGCATGTTCTGCAAACTAAGCGGCTGCTTGAGCAACAGAGGTAGCATCCTTAAATTTCTTGTTCCAATTCTGCCTGCCAACAGAAAAATTACCATTACCATCTCCAGGAAATGATTGCCCAAGTTCCAACCTTTCATCCTTGAAACCTAAGTGGCATGAACCACCATCATCAACAGAATATTGCCTTTAAAGTTTTACAACAGCTCTGGCAGCTAAGCTTGCATGTTCAGCAAACTCAGCCGCTGCTTGAGCAGCAGAGGTAGCATCCTTAAATTTCATGTTCCAATTCTGCCTGCCAACAGAAAAATTACCATTACCTTCTCCAGGAAATGATTGCCCATGTTCCAACCTTTCATCCTTGAAACCTAAGTGGCATGAACCACCATTATCAACACAATATTGCCTTGAAAGTTCTACAACAACTATGGCAGATAGGCTTGAATATTCTTCAAACTCAGCCGCTACTTGAGCAGCAGAGGTAGCATTCTTAAATTTCTTGTTCCAATTCTGCATGCCAACAGAAAAATTACCATTACCTTCTCCAGGAAATGATTTTCCAAGTTCCAACCTTTCATCCTTGAAACCTATGTGGCATGAACCACCATCATCAATAGAATATTGCCTTGAAAGTTCTCCAACAGCTTTGGCAGCTAGGCTTGCATGTTCTGCAAACTCAACCGCTGCTTGAGCAGTAGAGGTAGCATCCTTAAATTTCATGTTCCCATTCTGCCTGCCAGCAGAAACATTACTATCACCATCTTCAGGAAATGATTGCCCATGTTCCAACCTTTCATCCTTGAAACCTAAGTGGCATGAACCACCATCATCAACACAATATTGCTTTTAAAGTTCTCCAACAGGTCTGGCAGCTAGGCTTGCATGTTCTGCAAACTCAGCCGCTGCTTGAGCAACAGAGGTAGCATCCTTAAATTTCTTGTTCCAATTCTGCCTGCCAACAGAAAAATTACCATTACCATCTCCAGGAAATGATTGCCCAAGTTCCAACCTTTCATCCTTGAAACCTAAGTGGCATGAACCACCATCATCAACACAATATTGCCTTAAAAGTTCTACAACAGCTCTAGCAGCTAGGCTTCAATATTCTGCAAACTCAGCCGCTGCTTGAGCAGCAGAGGTAGCATTCTTAAATTTCATGTTCCAATTCTGCCTGCCAGCAGAAACATTACTATCACCATCTGCAGGAAATGATTGCCCATGTGCCATCCTTTCATCCTTGAAACCTAAGTGGTATGAACCACCATCATAAACACAATATTGCCTTTAAAATTCTACAACAGCTCTGGCAGCTAGGCTTGCATGTTCTGCAAACTCAGCCGTTGCTTGAGCAGCAGATGTAGCATCCTTAAATTTCTTGTTCCAATTCTGCCTGCCAACAGAAAAATTACCATTACCATCTCCAGGAAATGATTGCCCAAGTTCCAACCTTTCATCCTTGAAACCTAAGTGGCATGAACCACCATCATCAACAGAATATTGCCTTTAAAGTTCTACAACAGCTCTGGCAGCTAAGCTTGCATGTTCAGTAAACTCAGCCGCTGCTTGAGCAGCAGAGGTAGCATCCTTAAATTTCATGTTCCAATTTTGCCTGCCAACAGAAAAATTACCATTACCATCTCCAGGAAATGGTTGCCCATGTTCCAACCTTTCAACCTTGAAACCTAAGTGGCATGAACCACCATCATCAACATAATATTGCCTTGAAAGTTCTCCAACAGCTTTGGCAGCTAGGCTTGCATGTTCTGCAAACTCAACCGTCGCTTGAGCAGCAGAGGTAGCATCCTTAAATTTCATGTTCCAATTCTGCCTGCCAATAGAAAAATTACCATTTCCATCTCAAGGAAATGATTGCCCATTTTCCAACCTTTCATCCTTGAAACCTAAGTGGCATGAACCACCATCATCAACACAATATTGCCTTTAGAGTTCTACAACAGCTCTGGCAGCTAGGCTTGCATGTTCTGCAAACTCAGCCACTGCTTGAGCGGCAGAGGTAGCATCCTTAAATATCATGTTCCAATTCTACCTGCCAACAGAAAAATTACCATTACCATCACAATGAAATGACTGCCCATGTTCCAATCTTTCCTCCTTGAAAACTAAGTGGCATGAACCACCATCATCAACACAATATTGCCTTGAAAGTTCTACAACAGCTCTGGCAGCTAGGCTTCCATATTCTGCAAACTCAGCCGCTGCTTGAGCAGCAGAGGTAGCATCCTTAAATTTCATGTTCCCATTCTACCTGCCAGTAGAAACATTACTATCACCATCTCCAGGAAATGATTGCCCATGTTCCAACCGTTCATCCTTGAAACCTAAGTGGCATGAACCACCATCATTAACACAATATTGCCTTTAAAGTTCTACAACAGGTCTGGCAGCTAGGCTTGCATGTTCTGCAAATTCAGCCGCTGCTTGAGCAACAGAGGTAGCATCTTTAAATTTCTTGTTGCAATTCTTCCTGCCAACAAAAGAATTACCATTACCATCTCCAGGAAATGATTGCCCAAGTTCCAACCTTTCATCCTTGAAACCTAAGTGGCATGAACCACCATCATCAACACAATATTGCCTTGAAAGTTCTACAACAGCTCTAGCATCTAGGCTTCAATATTCTGCAAACTCAGCTGCTGCTTGAGCAGCAGAGGTAGCATTCTTAAATTTCATGTTCCAATTCTGCCTGCCAGCAGAAACATTACTATCACCATCTGCAGGAAATGATTGCCCATGTGCCAACCTTTCATCCTTGAAACCTAAGTGGCATGAACCACCATCATAAACACAATATTGCCTTTAAAATTCTACAACAGCTCTGGCAGCTAGGCTTGCATGTTCTGCAAACTCAGCCGCTGCTTGAGTAGCAGATGTAGCATCCTTAAATTTCTTGTTCCAATTCTGCCTGCCAACAGAAAAATTACCATTACCATCTCCAGGAAATGATTGCCCAAGTTCCAACCTTTCATCCTTGAAACCTAAGTGGCATGAACCACCATAATCAACAGAATATTGCCTTTAAAGTTCTACAACAGCTCTGGCAGCTAAGCTTGCATGTTCAGTAAACTCAGCCGCTGCTTGAGCAGCAGAGGTAGCATCCTTAAATTTCATGTTCCAATTTTGCCTGCCAACCGAAAAATTACCATTACCATCTCCAGGAAATGGTTGCCCATGTTCCAACCTTTCATCCTTGAAACCTAAGTGGCATGAACCACCATCATCAACATAATATTGCCTTGAAAGTTCTACAACTTTGGCAGCTAGGCTTGCATGTTCTGCAAACTCAACCGTCGCTTGAGCAGCAGAGGTAGCATCCTTAAATTTCATGTTCCAATTCTGCCTGCCAATAGAAAAATTACCATTTCCATCTCAAGGAAATGATTGCCCATTTTCCAACCTTTCATCCTTGAAACCTAAGTGGCATGAACCACCATCATCAACACAATATTGCCTTTAGAGTTCTACAACAGCTCTGGCAGCTAGGCTTGCATGTTCTGCAAACTCAGCCACTGCTTGAGCGGCAGAGGTAGCATCCTTAAATATCATGTTCCAATTCTACCTGCCAACAGAAAAATTACCATTACCATCACAATGAAATGACTGCCCATGTTCCAATCTTTCCTCCTTGAAAACTAAGTGGCATGAACCACCATCATCAACACAATATTGCCTTGAAAGTTCTACAACAGCTCTGGCAGCTAGGCTTCCATATTCTGCAAACTCAGCCGCTGCTTGAGCTGCAGAGGTAGCATCCTTAAATTTCATGTTCCCATTCTACCTGCGAGTAGAAACATTACTATCACCATCTCCAGGAAATGATTGCCCATGTTCCAACCGTTCATCCTTGAAACCTAAGTGGCATGAACCACCATCATCAACACAATATTGCCTTTAAAGTTCTACAACAGGTCTGGCAGCTAGGCTTGCATGTTCTGCAAATTCAGCCGCTGCTTGAGCAACAGAGGTAGCATCTTTAAATTTCTTGTTGCAATTCTTCCTGCCAACAAAAGAATTACCACTACCACCTCCAGGAAATGATTGCCCAAGTTCCAACCTTTCATCCTTGAAACCTAAGTGGCATGAACCACCATCATCAACACAATATTGCCTTGAAAGTTCTACAACAGCTCTAGCATCTAGGCTTCAATATTCTGCAAACTCAGCTGCTGCTTGAGCAGCAGAGGTAGCATTCTTAAATTTCATGTTCCAATTCTGCCTGCCAGCAGAAACATTACTATCACCATCTGCAGGAAATGATTGCCCATGTGCCAACCTTTCATCCTTGAAACCTAAGTGGCATGAACCACCATCATAAACACAATATTGCCTTTAAAATTCTACAACAGCTCTGGCAGCTAGGCTTGCATGTTCTGCATACTCAGCCGCTGCTTGAGCAGTAGAGGTAGCATCCTTAAATTTCTTGTTCCAATTCTTCCTGCCAACAGAAAAATTACCATTACCATCTCCAGGAAATGATTGCCCAAGTTCCAACCTTTCATCCTTGAAACCTAAGTGGCATGAACCACCATCATCAATAGAATATTGCCTTTAAAGTTCTACAACAGCTCTGGCAGCTAAGCTTGCATGTTCAACAAACTCAGCCGCTGCTTGAGCAGCAGAGGTAGCATCCTTAAATTTCATGTTCCAATTCTGCCTGCCAACAGAAAAATTACCATTACCATCTCCAGGAAATGATTGCCCATGTTCCAACCTTTCATCCTTGAAACCTAAGTGGTATGAACCACCATCATCAACATAATATTGCCTTGAAAGTTCTCCAACAGCTTTGGCAGCTAGGCTTGCATGTTCTGCAAACTCAACCGTCGCTTGAGCAGCAGAGGTAGCATCCTTCAATTTCATGTTCCAATTCTGCCTGCCAATAGAAAAATTACCATTTCCATCTCAAGGAAATGATTTCCCATTTTCCAACCTTTCATCTTTAAAACCTAAGTGGCATGAACCACCATTATCAACACAATATTGCCTTTAGAGTTCTACAACTGCTCTGGCAGCTAGGCTTGCATGTTCTGCAAACTCAGCCACTGCTTGAGCTGCAGAGGTAGCATCCTTAAATATCATGTTCCAATTCTACCTGCCAACAGAAAAATTACCATTACCATCTCAATGAAATGACTGCCCATGTTCCAATCTTTCCTCCTTGAAAACTAAGTGGCATGAACCACCATCATCAACACAATATTGCCTTGAAAGTTCTACAACAGCTCTGGCAGCTAGGCTTCCATATTCTGCAAACTCAGCCGCTGCTTGAGCAGCAGAGGTAGCATCCTTAAATTTCATGTTCCCATTCTGCCTGCCAGTAGAAACATTACTATCACCATCTCCAGGAAATGATTGCACATGTTCCAGACGTTCATCCTTGAAATCTAAGTGGCATCAACCACCATCATCAACACAATATTGCCTTTGAAGTTCTACAACAGGTCTGGCAGCTAGGCTTGCATGTTCTGCAAATTCAGCCGCTGCTTGAGCAACAGAGGTAGCATCCTTAAATTTCTTGTTCCAATTCTTCCTTCCAACAAACAAATTACCATTACCATCTCCAGGAAATGATTGCCCAAGTTCCAACCTTTCATCCTTGAAACCTAAGTGGCATGAACCACCATCATCAACACAATATTGCCTTGAAAGTTCTACAACAGCTCTAGCAGCTAGGCTTCAATATTCTGCAAACTCAGCCGCTGCTTGAGCAGCAGAAGTAGCATCCTTAAATTTCATGTTCCAATTCTGCCTGCCAGCAGAAACATTACTATCACCATCGCCAGGAAATGAATGCCCAAGTTCCAACCTTTCATCCTTGAAACCTAAGTGGCATGAACCACCATCATCAACAGAATATTGCCTTTAAAGTTCTACAACAGCTCTGGCAGCTAGGCTTGCATGTTCTGCAAACTCAGCCGCTGCTTGAGCAGCAAAGGTAGCATCCATAAATTTCATGTTCCAATTCTACCTACCAACAGAAAAATTACCATTACCATCTCAATGAAATGACTGCCCATGTTCCAATCTTTCCGCCTTGAAAACTAAGGGGCATGAACCACCATCATCAACACAATATTGCCTTGAAAGTTCGACTACAGCTTTGGCAGCTAGGCTTCCATATTCTGCAAACTCAGCCGCTGCTTGAGCAGCAGAGGTAACATCCTTAAATTTAATGTTCTCATTGTGCCTGCCAGTAGAAATATTACTATCACCATCTCCAGGAAATGATTGCCCATGTTCCAACCGTTCATCCTTGAAACCTAAGTGGCATGAACCACCATCATCAACACAATATTGCCTTTAAAGTTGTACAACAGGTCTGGAAGCTAGGCTTGCATGTTCTGCAAACTCAGCCGCTGCTTGAGCAACAGAGGTAGCATCCTTAAATTTCTTGTTCCAATTCTGCCTGCAAACAGAAAAATTACCATTACCATCTCTAGGAAATGATTGCCTAAGTTCCAACCTTTCATCCTTGAAACCTAAGTGGCATGAACCACCATCATCAACACAATATTTCCTTGAAAGTTCTACAACAGCTCTAGCAGCTAGGCTTTAATATTCTGCAAACTCAGCCGCTGCTCGAGCAGCAGAGGTAGCATCCTTAAATTTCATGTTCCAATTCTGCCTGCCAGCAGAAACATTACTATCACCATCGCCAGGAAATGATTGCCCATGTTCCAACCTTTCATCCTTGAAACGAAAGTGGCATGAACCACCATCATAAACACAATATTGCCTTTAAAATTCTACAACAACTCTGGCAGCTAGGCTTGCATGTTTTGCAAACTCAGCGGCTGCTTGAGCAGCAGAGGTAGCATCCTTAAATTCTTGTTCCAATTCTGCCTGCCAACAGAAAAATCACCATTACCATCTCCAGGAAATGATTGCCCAAGTTCCAACCTTTCATCCTTGAAACCTAAGTGGCATGAACCACCATCATCAACACAATATTGCTTTTAGACTTCTACAACAGCTCTGGCAGCTAGGCTTGCATGTTCTGCAAACTCAACCGCTGCTTGAGCAGCAGAGGTAGCATCCTTAAATTTCATGTTCCCATTCTGCCTGCCAGCAGAAACATTACTATCACCATCTCCAGGAAATGATTGCCCATGTTCCAACCTTTCATCCTTGAAACCTAAGTGGCATGAACCACCATCATCAACACAATATTGCCTTTAAAGTTCTCCAACAGGTCTGGCAGCTAGGCTTGCATGTTCAGCAAACTCAGCCGCTGCTTGAGCAACAGAGGTAGCATCCTTAAATTTCTTGTTCCAATTCTGCCTGCCAACTGAAAGATTACCATTACCATCTCCAGGAAATGATTGCCCAAGTTCCAATCTTGCAACCTTGAAACCTAAGTGGCATGAACCACCATCATCAACACAATATTGCCTTGAAAGTTCTACAACAGCTCTAGCAGCTAGGCTTCAATATTCTGCAAACTCAGCCGCTGCTTGAGCAGCAGAGGTAGCATCCTTAAATTTCATGTTCCAATTCTAACTGCCAGTAGAATCATTACTATCACCATCTGCAGGAAATGATTGCCCATGTTCCAACCTTTCATCCTTGAAACCTAAGTGGCATGAACCACCATCATAAACACAATATTGCCTTTAAAATTCTACAACACCTCTGGCAGCTAGGCTTGCATGTTCTGCAAACTCAGCCGCTGCTTGAGCAGCAGAGGTAGCATCCTTAAATTTCTTGTTCCAATTCTGCCTGCCAACAGAAAAATTACCATTACCATCTCCAGGAAATGATTGCCCAAGTTGCAACCTTTCATCCTTGAAACCTAAGTGGCGTGAACCACCATCATCAACAGAATATTGCCTTTAAAGTTCTACAACAGCTCTGGTAGCTAAGCTTGCATGTTCAGCAAACTCAGCCGCTGCTTGAGCAGCAGAGGTAGCTTCCTTAAATTTCATGTTCCAATTCTGCCTGCCAACAGAAAAATTACCATTACCATCTCCAGGAAATGATTGCCCATGTTCCAACCTTTCATCCTTGAAACCTAAGTGGCATGAACCACCATCATCCACATAATATTGCCTTGAAAGTTCTCCAACAGCTTTGGCAGCTAGGCTTGCATGTTCTGCAAACTCAACCGTCGCTTGAGCAGCAGAGGTAGCATCCTTAAATTTCATGTTCAAATTCTGCCTGCCAATAGAAAAATTACCATTACCATCTCAAGGAAATGATTGCCCATTTTCCAGCCTTTCATCCTTGAAACCTAAGTGGAATGAACCACCATCATCAACACAATATTGCCTTGAAAGTTCTACAACAGCTCTGGCAGCTAGGCTTCCATATTCTGCAAACTCAGCCGCTGCTTGAGCAGCAGAGGTAGCATCCTTAAATTTCATGTTCCCATTCTGCCTGCCAGTAGAAACTTTACTATCACCATCTCCAGGAAATGATTGCACATGTTCCAGACGTTCATCCTTGAAATCTAAGTGGCATCAACCACCATCATCAACACAATATTGCCTTTGAAGTTCTACAACAGGTCTGGCAGCTAGGCTTGCATGTTCTGCAAATTCAGCCGCTGCTTGAGCAACAGAGGTAGCATCCTTAAATTTCTTGTTCCAATTCTTCCTTCCAACAAACAAATTACCATTACCATCTCCAGGAAATGATTGCCCAAGTTCCAACCTTTCATCCTTGAAACCTAAGTGGCATGAACCACCATCATCAACACAATATTGCCTTGAAAGTTCTACAACAGCTCTAGCAGCTAGGCTTCAATATTCTGCAAACTCAGCCGCTGCTTGAGCAGCAGAGGTAGCATCCTTAAATTTCATGTTCCAATTCTGCCTGCCACCAGAAACATTACTATCACCATCGCCAGGAAATGAATGCCCAAGTTCCAACCTTTCATCCTTGAAACCTAAGTGGCATGAACCACCATCATCAACAGAATATTGCCTTTAAAGTTCTACAACAGCTCTGGCAGCTAGGCTTGCATGTTCTGCAAACTCAGCCGCTGCTTGAGCAGCAAAGGTAGCATCCTTAAATTTCATGTTCCAATTCTACCTACCAACAGAAAAATTACCATTACCATCTCAATGAAATGACTGCCCATGTTCCAATCTTTCCGCCTTGAAAACTAAGGGGCATGAACCACCATCATCAACACAATATTGCCTTGAAAGTTTGACTACAGCTTTGGCAGCTAGGCTTCCATATTCTGCAAACTCAGCCACTGCTTGAGCAGCAAAGGTAACATCCTTAAATTTAATGTTCTCATTGTGCCTGCCAGTAGAAATATTACTATCACCATCTCCAGGAAATGATTGCCCATGTTCCAACCGTTCATCCTTGAAACCTAAGTGGCATGAACCACCATCATCAACACAATATTGCTTTTAAAGTTGTACAACAGGTCTGGAAGCTAGGCTTGCATGTTCTGCAAACTCAGCCGCTGCTTGAGCAACAGAGGTAGCATCCTTAAATTTCTTGTTCCAATTCTGCCTGCAAACAGAAAAATTACCATTACCATCTCTAGGAAATGATTGCCTAAGTTCCAACCTTTCATCCTTGAAACCTAAGTGGCATGAACCACCATCATCAACACAATATTTCCTTGAAAGTTCTACAACAGCTCTAGCAGCTAGGCTTTAATATTCTGCAAACTCAGCCGCTGCTCGAGCAGTAGAGGTAGCATCCTTAAATTTCATGTTCCAATTCTGCCTGCCAGCAGAAACATTACTATCACCATCGCCAGGAAATGATTGCCCATGTTCCAACCTTTCATCCTTGAAACGAAAGTGGCATGAACCACCATCATAAACACAATATTGCCTTTAAAATTCTACAACAACTCTGGCAGCTAGGCTTGCATGTTTTGCAAACTCAGCGGCTGCTTGAGCAGCAGAGGTAGCATCCTTAAATTCTTGTTCCAATTCTGCCTGCCAACAGAAAAATCACCATTACCATCTCCAGGAAATGATTGCCCAAGTTCCAACCTTTCATCCTTGAAACCTAAGTGGCATGAACCACCATCATCAACACAATATTGCTTTTAGACTTCTACAACAGCTCTGGCAGCTAGGCTTGCATGTTCTGCAAACTCAACCGCTGCTTGAGCAGCAGAGGTAGCATCCTTAAATTTCATGTTCCCATTCTGCCTGCCAGCAGAAACATTACTATCACCATCTCCAGGAAATGATTGCCCATGTTCCAACCTTTCATCCTTGAAACCTAAGTGGCATGAACCACCATCATCAACACAATATTGCCTTTAAAGTTCTACAACAGGTCTGGCAGCTAGGCTTGCATGTTCTGCAAACTCAGCCGCTGCTTGAGCAACAGAGGTAGCATCCTTAAATTTCTTGTTCCAATTCTGCCTGCCAACTGAAAAATTACCATTACCATCTCCAGGAAATGATTGCCCAAGTTCCAATCTTGCAACCTTGAAACCTAAGTGGCATGAACCACCATCATCAACACAATATTGCCTTGAAAGTTCTACAACAGCTCTAGCAGCTAGGCTTCAATATTCTGCAAACTCAGCCGCTGCTTGAGCAGCAGAGGTAGCATCCTTAAATTTCATGTTCCAATTCTAACTGCCAGTAGAAACATTACTATCACCATCTGCAGGAAATGATTGCCCATGTTCCAACCTTTCATCCTTGAAACCTAAGTGGCATGAACCACCATCATAAACACAATATTGCCTTTAAAATTCTACAACACCTCTGGCAGCTAGGCTTGCATGTTCTGCAAACTCAGCCGCTGCTTGAGCAGCAGAGGTAGCATCCTTAAATTTCTTGTTCCAATTCTGCCTGCCAACAGAAAAATTACCATTACCATCTCCAGGAAATGATTGCCCAAGTTGCAACCTTTCATCCTTGAAACCTAAGTGGCGTGAACCACCATCATCAACAGAATATTGCCTTTAAAGTTCTACAACAGCTCTGGTAGCTAAGCTTGCATGTTCAGCAAACTCAGCCGCTGCTTGAGCAGCAGAGGTAGCATCCTTAAATTTCATGTTCCAATTCTGCCTGCCAACAGAAAAATTACCATTACCATCTCCAGGAAATGATTGCCCATGTTCCAACCTTTCATCCTTGAAACCTAAGTGGCATGAACCACCATCATCAACACAATATTGCCTTGAAAGTTCTACAACAGCTCTGGCAGCTAGGCTTGCATGTTCTGCAAACTCAGCCGCTGCTTGAGCAGCAGAGGTAGCATCCTTAAATTTCATGTTCCAATTCTGCCTGCCAACAGAAAAATTACCATTACCATCTCCAGGAAATGATTGCCCATGTTCCAACCTTTCATCCTTGAAACCTAAGTGGCATGAACCACCATCATCAACACAACATTGCCTTGAAAGTTCTACAACAGCTCTGGCAGCTAGGCTTCCATAGTCTGCAAACTCAGCCGCTGCTTGAGCAGCATAGGTAGCATCCTTAAATTTCATGTTCCCATTCTGCCTGCCAATAGAAATATTACTATCACAATCTCCAGGAAATGATTGCCCATGTTCCAACCGTTCATCCTTGAAACCTAAGTGGCATGAACCACCATCATCAACAGAATATTGCCTTTAAAGTTCTACAACAGCTCTGGCAGCTAAGCTTGCATGTTCAGCAAACTCAGCCGCTGCTTGAGCAGCAGAGGTAGCATCCTTAAATTTCATGTTCCAATTCTGCCTGCCAACAGAAAAATTACCATTACCATCTCCAGGAAATGATTGCCCATGTTCCAACCTTTCATCCTTGAAACCTAAGTGGCATGAACCACCATCATCAACATAATATTGCCTTGGAAGTTCTCCAACAGCTTTGGCAGCTAGGCTTGCATGTTCTGCAAACTCAACCGTCGCTTGAGCAGCAGAGGTAGCATCCTTAAATTTCATGTTCCAATTCTGCCTTCCAGCAGAAACATTACTATCACCATCGCCAGGAAATGATTGCCCATGTTCCAACCTTTCATCCTTGAAACCTAAGTGGCATGAACCACCATCATAAACACTATATTGCCTTTAAAATTCTACAACAGCTTTGGCAGCTAGGCTTCCATATTCTGCAAACTCAGCCGCGGCTTGAGCAGCAGAAGTAGCATCCTTAAATTTCATGTTCCAATTCTGCCTGCCAACAGAAAAATTACCATTACCATCTCTAGGAAATGATTGCCCATGTTCCAACCATCCATCCTTGAAACCTAAGTGGCATAAACCACCATCATCACCACAATATTGCCTTGAAAGTTCTCCAACAGCTTTGGCAGCTAGGCTTGCATGTTCTGCAAACTCAGCCGTCGCTTGTGCAGCAGAGGTAGTATCCTTTAATTTTATGTTCCAATTCTGCCTGCCAATAGAAAAATCACCATTACCATCTCAAGGAAATGATTGCCCATTTTCCAACCTTTCATCCTTGAAACCTCAGTGGCATGAACCACCATCATCAACAAAATATTGCCTCTAAAGTTCTACAACAGCTCTGGCAGCTAGGCTTGCATGTTCTGTAAACTCAGCCGCTGCTTGAGCAGCAGAGGTAGCATCCTTAAATTTCATGTTCCAATTCTACCTACCAACATAAAAATTACCATTACCATCTCAATGAAATGACTGCCCATGTTCGAATCTTTCCTCCTTGAAAACTAAGTGGCATGAACCACCATCATCACACAATATTGCCTTGAAAGTTCTACAACAGCTCTGGCAGCTAGGCTTCCATATTCTGCAAACTCAGCCGCTGCTTGAGCAGCAGAGGTAGCATCCTTAAATTTCATGTTCCCATTCTGCCTGCCAGCAGAAACATTACTATCACCATCTCCAGTAAATGATTGCCCATGTTCCAACCTTTCATCCTTGAAACTTAAGTGGCATGAACCACCATCATCAACACAATATTGCCTTTAAAGTTCTACAACAGGTCTGGCAGCAAGGCTTGCATGTTCTGCAAACTCAGCCGCTGCTTGAGCAACAGAGGTAGCATCCTTAAATTTCTTGTTCCAATTCTGCCTGCCAACAGAAATATTACCATTACCATCTCAATGAAATGACTGCCCATATTCCAATCTTTCCTCCTTGAAAACTAAGTGGCATGAACCACCATCATCAACACAATATTTCCTTGAAAGTTCTACAACAGCTCTGGCAGCTAGGCTTCCATATTCTGCAAACCCAGCTGCTGCTTGAGCAGCAGAGGTAGCATCCTTAAATTTCATGTTCCCATTCTGCCTGCCAGCAGAAACATTACTATCACCATCTCCAGGAAATGATTGCCCATGTTCCAACCGTTCATCCTTGAAACCTAAGTGGCATGAACCACCATCATCAACACAATATTGCCTTTAAAGTTCTACAATAGGTCTGGCAGCTAGGCTTGCATGTTCTGCAAATTCAGCCGCTGCTTGAGCAACAGAGGTAGCATCCTTAAATTTCTTGTTCCAATTCTTCATGCCAACAAAAAAATTACCATTACCATCTCCAGGAAATGATTGCCCAAGTTCCAACCTTTCATGCTTGAAACCTAAGTGGCATGAACCACCATCATCAACACAATATTGCCTTAAAGTTCTACAACAGCTCTAGCAGCTAGGCTTCAATATTCTGCAAACTCAGCCGCTGCTTGAGCAACAGAGGTAGCATCCTTAAATTTCATGTTCCAATTCTGCCTGCCAGCAGAAACATTACTATCACCATCGCCAGGAAATGATTGCCCATGTTCCAACCTTTCATCCTTGAAACCTAAGTGGTATGGACCACCATCATAAACACTATATTGCCTTTAAAATTCTACAACAGCTTTGGCAGCTAGGCTTCCATATTCTGCAAACTCAGCCGCGGCTTGAGCAGCAGAAGTAGCATCCTTAAATTTCATGTTCCAATTCTGCCTACCAACAAAAAAGTTACCATTACCATCTCTAGGAAATGATTACCCATGTTCCAACCATCCATCCTTGAAACCTAAGTGGCATGAACCACCATCATCAACATAATATTGCCTTGAAAGTTCTCCAACAGCTTTGGCAGCTAGGCTTGATGTTCTGCAAACTCAACCGTCGCTTGAGCAGCAGAGGTAGCATCCTTAAATTTCATGTTCCAATTCTGCCTGCCAGCAGAAACATTACTATCACCATCGCCAGGAAATGATTGCCCATGTTCCAACCTTTCATCCTTGAAACCTAAGTGGCATTAACCACCATCATAAACACTATATTGCCTTTAAAATTCTACAACAGCTTTGGTAGCTAGGCTTCCATATTCTGCAAACTCAGCCGCGGCTTGAGCAGCAGAAGTAGCATCCTTAAATTTTATGTTCCAATTCTGCCTGCCAACAGAAAAATTACCATTACCATCTCTAGGAAATGATTGCCGATGTTCCAACCATCCATCCTTGAAACCTAAGTGGCATAAACCACCATCATCAACACAATATTGCCTTGAAAGTTCTCCAACAGCTTTGGCAGCTAGGCTTGCATGTTCTGCAAACTCAGCCATCGCTTGTGCAGCAGAGGTAGCATCCTTTAATTTCATGTTCCAATTCTGCCTGCCAATAGAAAAATCACCATTACCATCTCAAGGAAATGATTGCCCATTTTCCAACCTTTCATCCTTGAAACCTCAGTGGCATGAACCACCATCATCAACAAAATATTGCCTTTAAAGTTCTACAACAACTTTGGCAGCTAGGCTTGCATGTTCTGCAAACTCAGCCGCTGCTTGAGCAGCAGAGGTAGCATCCTTAAATTTCATGTTCCAATTCTACCTACCAACATAAAAATTACCATTACCATCTCAATGAAATGACTGCCCATGTTCGAATCTTTCCTCCTTGAAAACTAAGTGGCATGAACCACCATCATCACACAATATTGCCTTGAAAGTTCTACAACAGCTCTGGCAGCTTGGCTTCCATATTCTGCAAACTCAGCCGCTGCTTGAGCAGCAGAGGTAGCATCCTTAAATTTCATGTTCCCATTCTGCCTGCCAGCAGAAACATTACTATCACCATCTCCAGGAAATGATTGCCCATGTTCCAACCTTTCATCCTTGAAACCTAAGTGGCATGAACCACCATCATCAACACAATATTGCCTTTAAAGTTCTACAACAGGTCTGGCAGCTAGGCTTGCATGTTCTGCAAACTCAGCCGCTGCTTGAGCAACAGAGGTAGCATCCTTAAATTTCTTATTCCAATTCTGCCTGCCAACAGAAAAATTAACATTACCATCTTAATGAAATGACTGCCCATATTCCTATCTTTCCTCCTTGAAAACTAAGTGGCATGACCCACCATCATCAACACAATATTGCCTTAAAGTTCTACAACAGCTCTAGCAGCTAGGCTTCAATATTCTGCAAACTCAGCCGCTGCTTGAGCAACAGAGGTAGCATCCTTAAATTTCATGTTCCAATTCTGCCTGCCAGCAGAAACATTACTATCACCATCGCCAGGAAATGATTGCCCATGTTCCAACCTTTCATCCTTGAAACCTAAGTGGTATGAACCACCATCATAAACACTATATTGCCTTTAAAATTCTACAACAGCTTTGGCAGCTAGGCTTCCATATTCTGCAAACTCAGCCGCGGCTTGAGCAGCAGAAGTAGCATCCTTAAATTTCATGTTCCAATTCTGCCTACCAACAAAAAAGTTACCATTACCATCTCTAGGAAATGATTACCCATGTTCCAACCATCCATCCTTGAAACCTAAGTGGCATGAACCACCATCATCAACATAATATTGCCTTGAAAGTTCTCCAACAGCTTTGGCAGCTAGGCTTGATGTTCTGCAAACTCAACCGTCGCTTGAGCAGCAGAGGTAGCATCCTTAAATTTCATGTTCCAATTCTGCCTGCCAGCAGAAACATTACTATCACCATCGCCAGGAAATGATTGCCCATGTTCCAACCTTTCATCCTTGAAACCTAAGTGGCATTAACCACCATCATAAACACTATATTGCCTTTAAAATTCTACAACAGCTTTGGTAGCTAGGCTTCCATATTCTGCAAACTCAGCCGCGGCTTGAGCAGCAGAAGTAGCATCCTTAAATTTTATGTTCCAATTCTGCCTGCCAACAGAAAAATTACCATTACCATCTCTAGGAAATGATTGCCGATGTTCCAACCATCCATCCTTGAAACCTAAGAGGCATAAACCACCATCATCAACACAATATTGCCTTGAAAGTTCTCCAACAGCTTTGGCAGCTAGGCTTGCATGTTCTGCAAACTCAGCCGTCGCTTGTGCAGCAGAGGTAGCATCCTTTAATTTCATGTTCCAATTCTGCCTGCCAATAGAAAAATCACCATTACCATCTCAAGGAAATGATTGCCCATTTTCCAACCTTTCATCCTTGAAACCTCAGTGGCATGAACCACCATCATCAACAAAATATTGCCTTTAAAGTTCTACAACAGCTTTGGCAGCTAGGCTTGCATGTTCTGCAAACTCAGCCGCTGCTTGAGCAGCAGAGGTAGCATCCTTAAATTTCATGTTCCAATTCTACCTACCAACATAAAAATTACCATTACCATCTCAATGAAATGACTGCCCATGTTCGAATCTTTCCTCCTTGAAAACTAAGTGGCATGAACCACCATCATCACACAATATTGCCTTGAAAGTTCTACAACAGCTCTGGCAGCTAGGCTTCCATATTCTGCAAACTCAGCCGCTGCTTGAGCAGCAGAGGTAGCATCCTTAAATTTCATGTTCCCATTCTGCCTGCCAGCAGAAACATTACTATCACCATCTCCAGGAAATGATTGCCCATGTTCCAACCTTTCATCCTTGAAACCTAAGTGGCATGAACCACCATCATCAACACAATATTGCCTTTAAAGTTCTACAACAGGTCTGGCAGCTAGGCTTGCATGTTCTGCAAACTCAGCCGCTGCTTGAGCAACAGAGGTAGCATCCTTAAATTTCTTATTCCAATTCTGCCTGCCAACAGAAAAATTAACATTAGCATCTTAATGAAATGACTGCCCATATTCCTATCTTTCCTCCTTGAAAACTAAGTGGCATGACCCACCATCATCAACACAATATTGCCTTAAAGTTCTACAACAGCTCTAGCAGCTAGGCTTCAATATTCTGCAAACTCAGCCGCTGCTTGAGCAACAGAGGTAGCATCCTTAAATTTCATGTTCCAATTCTGCCTGCCAGCAGAAACATTACTATCACCATCGCCAGGAAATGATTGCCCATGTTCCAACCTTTCATCCTTGAAACCTAAGTGGTATGAACCACCATCATAAACACTATATTGCCTTTAAAATTCTACAACAGCTTTGGCAGCTAGGCTTCCATATTCTGCAAACTCAGCCGCGGCTTGAGCAGCAGAAGTAGCATTCTTAAATTTCATGTTCCAATTCTGCCTACCAACAAAAAAGTTACCATTACCATCTCTAGGAAATGATTACCCATGTTCCAACCATCCATCCTTGAAACCTAAGTGGCATGAACCACCATCATCAACATAATATTGCCTTGAAAGTTCTCCAACAGCTTTGGCAGCTAGGCTTGATGTTCTGCTAACTCAACCGTCGCTTGAGTAGCAGAGGTAGCATCCTTAAATTTCATGTTCCAATTCTGCCTGCCAGCAGAAACATTACTATCACCATCGCCAGGAAATGATTGCCCATGTTCCAACCTTTCATCCTTGAAACCTAAGTGGCATTAACCACCATCATAAACACTATATTGCCTTTAAAATTCTACAACAGCTTTGGTAGCTAGGCTTCCATATTCTGCAAACTCAGCCGCGGCTTGAGCAGCAGAAGTAGCATCCTTAAATTTTATGTTCCAATTCTGCCTGGCAACAGAAAAATTACCATTACCATCTCTAGGAAATGATTGCCGATGTTCCAACCATCCATCCTTGAAACCTAAGTGGCATAAACCACCATCATCAACACAATATTGCCTTGAAAGTTCTCCAACAGCTTTGGCAGCTAGGCTTGCATGTTCTGCAAACTCAGCCGTCGCTTGTGCAGCAGAGGTAGCATCCTTTAATTTCATGTTCCAATTCTGCCTGCCAATAGAAAAATCACCATTACCATCTCAAGGAAATGATTGCCCATTTTCCAACCTTTCATCCTTGAAACCTCAGTGGCATGAACCACCATCATCAACAAAATATTGCCTTTAAAGTTCTACAACAGCTTTGGCAGCTAGGCTTGCATGTTCTGCAAACTCAGCCGCTGCTTGAGCAGCAGAGGTAGCATCCTTAAATTTCATGTTCCAATTCTACCTACCAACATAAAAATTACCATTACCATCTCAATGAAATGACTGCCCATGTTCGAATCTTTCCTCCTTGAAAACTAAGTGGCATGAACCACCATCATCACACAATATTGCCTTGAAAGTTCTACAACAGCTCTGGCAGCTAGGCTTCCATATTCTGCAAACTCAGCCGCTGCTTGAGCAGCAGAGGTAGCATCCTTAAATTTCATGTTCCCATTCTGCCTGCCAGCAGAAACATTACTATCACCATCTCCAGGAAATGATTGCCCATGTTCCAACCTTTCATCCTTGAAACCTAAGTGGCATGAACCACCATCATCAACACAATATTGCCTTTAAAGTTCTACAACAGGTCTGGCAGCTAGGCTTGCATGTTCTGCAAACTCAGCCGCTGCTTGAGCAACAGAGGTAGCATCCTTAAATTTCTTATTCCAATTCTGCCTGCCAACAGAAAAATTAACATTACCATCTTAATGAAATGACTGCCCATATTCCTATCTTTCCTCCTTGAAAACTAAGTGGCATGACCCACCATCATCAACACAATATTGCCTTAAAGTTCTACAACAGCTCTAGCAGCTAGGCTTCAATATTCTGCAAACTCAGCCGCTGCTTGAGCAACAGAGGTAGCATCCTTAAATTTCATGTTCCAATTCTGCCTGCCAGCAGAAACATTACTATCACCATCGCCAGGAAATGATTGCCCATGTTCCAACCTTTCATCCTTGAAACCTAAGTGGTATGAACCACCATCATAAACACTATATTGCCTTTAAAATTCTACAACAGCTTTGGCAGCTAGGCTTCCATATTCTGCAAACTCAGCTGCGGCTTGAGCAGCAGAAGTAGCATCCTTAAATTTCATGTTCCAATTCTGCCTACCAACAAAAAAGTTACCATTACCATCTCTAGGAAATGATTACCCATGTTCCAACCATCCATCCTTAAAACCTAAGTGGCATGAACCACCATCATCAACATAATATTGCCTTGAAAGTTCTCCAACAGCTTTGGCAGCTAGGCTTGATGTTCTGCAAACTCAACCGTCGCTTGAGCAGCAGAGGTAGCATCCTTAAATTTCATGTTCCAATTCTGCCTGCCAGCAGAAACATTACTATCACCATCGCCAGGAAATGATTGCCCATGTTCCAACCTTTCATCCTTGAAACCTAAGTGGCATTAACCACCATCATAAACACTATATTGCCTTTAAAATTCTACAACAGCTTTGGTAGCTAGGCTTCCATATTCTGCAAACTCAGCCGCGGCTTGAGCAGCAGAAGTAGCATCCTTAAATTTTATGTTCCAATTCTGCCTGCCAACAGAAAAATTACCATTACCATCTCTAGGAAATGATTGCCGACGTTCCAACCATCCATCCTTGAAACCTAAGAGGCATAAACCACCATCATCAACACAATATTGCCTTGAAAGTTCTCCAACAGCTTTGGCAGCTAGGCTTGCATGTTCTGCAAACTCAGCCGTCGCTTGTGCAGCAGAGGTAGCATCCTTTAATTTCATGTTCCAATTCTGCCTGCCAATAGAAAAATCACCATTACCATCTCAAGGAAATGATTGCCCATTTTCCAACCTTTCATCCTTGAAACCTCAGTGGCATGAACCACCATCATCAACAAAATATTGCCTTTAAAGTTCTACAACAGCTTTGGCAGCTAGGCTTGCATGTTCTGCAAACTCAGCCGCTGCTTGAGCAGCAGAGGTAGCATCCTTAAATTTCATGTTCCAATTCTACCTACCAACATAAAAATTACCATTACCATCTCAATGAAATGACTGCCCATGTTCGAATCTTTCCTCCTTGAAAACTAAGTGGCATGAACCACCATCATCACACAATATTGCCTTGAAAGTTCTACAACAGCTCTGGCAGCTAGGCTTCCATATTCTGCAAACTCAGCCGCTGCTTGAGCAGCAGAGGTAGCATCCTTAAATTTCATGTTCCCATTCTGCCTGCCAGCAGAAACATTACTATCACCATCTCCAGGAAATGATTGCCCATGTTCCAACCTTTCATCCTTGAAACCTAAGTGGCATGAACCACCATCATCAACACAATATTGCCTTTAAAGTTCTACAACAGGTCTGGCAGCTAGGCTTGCATGTTCTGCAAACTCAGCCGCTGCTTGAGCAACAGAGGTAGCATCCTTAAATTTCTTATTCCAATTCTGCCTGCCAACAGAAAAATTAACATTACCATCTTAATGAAATGACTGCCCATATTCCTATCTTTCCTCCTTGAAAACTAAGTGGCATGACCCACCATCATCAACACAATATTGCCTTAAAGTTCTACAACAGCTCTAGCAGCTAGGCTTCAATATTCTGCAAACTCAGCCGCTGCTTGAGCAACAGAGGTAGCATCCTTAAATTTCATGTTCCAATTCTGCCTGCCAGCAGAAACATTACTATCACCATCGCCAGGAAATGATTGCCCATGTTCCAACCTTTCATCCTTGAAACCTAAGTGGTATGAACCACCATCATAAACACTATATTGCCTTTAAAATTCTACAACAGCTTTGGCAGCTAGGCTTCCATATTCTGCAAACTCAGCCGCGGCTTGAGTAGCAGAAGTAGCATCCTTAAATTTCATGTTCCAATTCTGCCTACCAACAAAAAAGTTACCATTACCATCTCTAGGAAATGATTACCCATGTTCCAACCATCCATCCTTGAAACCTAAGTGGCATGAACCACCATCATCAACATAATATTGCCTTGAAAGTTCTCCAACAGCTTTGGCAGCTAGGCTTGATGTTCTGCAAACTCAACCGTCGCTTGAGCAGCAGAGGTAGCATCCTTAAATTTCATGTTCCAATTCTGCCTGCCAGCAGAAACATTACTATCACCATCGCCAGGAAATGATTGCCCATGTTCCAACCTTTCATCCTTGAAACCTAAGTGGCATTAACCACCATCATAAACACTATATTGCCTTTAAAATTCTACAACAGCTTTGGTAGCTAGGCTTCCATATTCTGCAAACTCAGCCGCGGCTTGAGCAGCAGAAGTAGCATCCTTAAATTTTATGTTCCAATTCTGCCTGGCAACAGAAAAATTACCATTACCATCTCTAGGAAATGATTGCCGATGTTCCAACCATCCATCCTTGAAACCTAAGTGGCATAAACCACCATCATCAACACAATATTGCCTTGAAAGTTCTCCAACAGCTTTGGCAGCTAGGCTTGCATGTTCTGCAAACTCAGCCGTCGCTTGTGCAGCAGAGGTAGCATCCTTTAATTTCATGTTCCAATTCTGCCTGCCAATAGAAAAATCACCATTACCATCTTAAGGAAATGATTGCCCATTTTCCAACCTTTCATCCTTGAAACCTCAGTGGCATGAACCACCATCATCAACAAAATATTGCCTTTAAAGTTCTACAACAGCTTTGGCAGCTAGGCTTGCATGTTCTGCAAACTCAGCCGCTGCTTGAGCAGCAGAGGTAGCATCCTTAAATTTCATGTTCCAATTCTACCTACCAACATAAAAATTACCATTACCATCTCAATGAAATGACTGCCCATGTTCGAATCTTTCCTCCTTGAAAACTAAGTGGCATGAACCACCATCATCACACAATATTGCCTTGAAAGTTCTACAACAGCTCTGGCAGCTAGGCTTCCATATTCTGCAAACTCAGCCGCTGCTTGAGCAGCAGAGGTAGCATCCTTAAATTTCATGTTCCCATTCTGCCTGCCAGCAGAAACATTACTATCACCATCTCCAGGAAATGATTGCCCATGTTCCAACCTTTCATCCTTGAAACCTAAGTGGCATGAACCACCATCATCAACACAATATTGCCTTTAAAGTTCTACAACAGGTCTGGCAGCTAGGCTTGCATGTTCTGCAAACTCAGCCGCTGCTTGAGCAACAGAGGTAGCATCCTTAAATTTCTTATTCCAATTCTGCCTGCCAACAGAAAAATTAACATTACCATCTTAATGAAATGACTGCCCATATTCCTATCTTTCCTCCTTGAAAACTAAGTGGCATGACCCACCATCATCAACACAATATTGCCTTGAAAGTTCTACAACAGCTCTGGCAGCTAGGCTTCCATATTCTGCAAACCCAGCCGCTGCTTGAGCAGCAGAGGTAGCATCCTTAAATTTCATGTTCCCATTCTGCCTGCCAGCAGAAACATTACTATCACCATCTCCAGGAAATGATTGCCCATGTTCCAACCATTCATCCTTGAAACCTAAGTGGCATGAACCACCATCATCAACACAATATTGCCTTTAAAGTTCTACAATAGGTCTGGCAGCTAGGCTTGCATGTTCTGCAAATTCAGCCGCTGCTTGAGCAACAGAGGTAGCATCCTTAAATTTCTTGTTCCAATTCTTCCTGCGAACAAAAAAATTACCATTACCATCTCCAGGAAATGATTGCCCAAGTTCCAACCTTTCATCCTTGAAACCTAAGTGGCATGAACCACCATCATCAACACAATATTGCCTTGAATGTTCTACAACAGCTCTAGCATCTAGGCTTCAATATTCTGCAAACTCATCCGCTGCTTGAGCAACAGAGGTAGCATCCTTAAATTTCATGTTCCAATTCTGCCTGCCAGCAGAAACATTACTATCACCATCGCCAGGAAATGATTGCCCATGTTCCAACCTTTCATCCTTGAAACCTAAGTGGCATGAACCACAATCATAAACACTATATTGCCTTTAAAATTCTACAACAGCTTTGGCAGCTAGGCTTCCATATTCTGCAAACTCAGCCGCGGCTTGAGCAGCAGAAGTAGCATCCTTAAATTTCATGTTCCAATTCTGCCTGCCAACAGAAAAGTTACCATTACCATCTCTAGGAAATGATTGCCCATGTTCCAACCATCCATCCTTGAAACCTAAGTGGCATAAACCACCATCATCAACACAATATTGCCTTGAAAGTTCTCCAACAGCTTTGGCAGCTAGGCTTGCATGTTCTGCAAACTCAGCCATCGCTTGTGCAGCAGAGGTAGCATCCTTAAATTTCATGTTCCAATTCTGCCTGCCAATAGAAAAATCACCAGTACCATCTAAAGGAAATGATTGCCCATTTTCCAACCTTTCATCCTTGAAACTTAAGTTGCATAAACCACCATCATCAACACAATATTGCCTTTAAAGTTCTAGAATAGGTCTGGCAGCTAGGCTTGCATGTTCTGCAAATTCAGCCGCTGCTTGAGCAACAGAGGTAGCATCCTTAAATTTCTTGTTCCAATTCTTCCTGCCAACAAAAAAATTACCATTACCATCTCCAGGAAATGATTGCCCAAGTTCCAACCTTTCATCCTTGAAACCTAAGTGGCATGAACCACCATCATCAACACAATATTGCCTTGAAAGTTCTACAACAGCTCTAGCAGCTAGGCTTCAATATTCTGCAAACTCATCCGCTGCTTGAGCAGCAGAGGTAGCATCCTTAAATTTCATGTTCCAATTCTGCCTGCCAGCAGAAACATTACTATCACCATCGCCAGGAAATGATTGCCCATGTTCCAACCTTTCATCCTTGAAACCTAAGTGGCATGAACCACAATCATAAACACTATATTGCCTTTAGAATTCTACAACAGCTTTGGCAGCTAGGCTTCCATATTCTGCAAACTCAGCCGCGGCTTGAGCAGCAGAAGTAGCATCCTTAAATTTCATGTTCCAATTCTGCCTGCCAACAGAAAAGTTACCATTACCATCTCTAGGAAATGATTGCCCATGTTCCAACCATCCATCCTTGAAACCTAAGTGGCATAAACCACCATCATCAACACAATATTGCCTTGAAAGTTCTCCAACAGCTTTGGCAGCTAGGCTTGCATGTTCTGCAAACTCAGCCATCGCTTGTGCAGCAGAGGTAGCATCCTTAAATTTCATGTTCCAATTCTGCCTGCCAATAGAAAAATCACCATTACCATCTCAAGGAAATGATTGCCCATTTTCCAACCTTTCATCCTTGAAACCTCAGTGGCATGAACCACCATCATCAACAAAATATTGCCTTTAAAGTTCTACAACAGCTCTGGTAGCTATGCTTGCATGTTCTGCAAACTCAGCCGCTGCTTGAGCAGCAGAGGTAGCATCCTTAAATTTCATGTTCTAATTCTACCTACCAACAGAAAAATTACCATTACCATCTCAATGAAATGACTGCCCATGTTCGAATCTTTCCTCCTTGAAAACTAAGTGGCATGAACCACCATCATCAACACAATATTGCCTTGAAAGTTCTACAATAGCTCTGGCAGCTAGGCTTCCATATTATGCAAACTCAGCCGCTGCTTGAGCAGCAGAGGTAGCATCCTTAAATTTCATGTTCCCATTCTGCCTGCCAGCAGAAACATTACTATCACCATCTCCAGGAAATGATTGCCGATGTTCCAACCTTTCATCCTTGAAACCTAAGTGGCATGAACCACCATCATCAACACAATATTACCTTTAAAGTTCTACAACAGGCCTGGCAGCTAGGGTTGCATGTTCTGCAAACTCAGCCGCTGCTTGAGCAACAGAGGTTGCATCCTTAAATTTCTTGTTCCAATTCTGCCTGCCAACAGAAACATTACCATTACCATCTCAATGAAATGACTGCCCATGTTCCAATCTTTCCTCCTTGAAAACTAAGTGGCATGAACCACCATCATCAACACAATATTGCCTTGAAAGTTCTACAACAACTCTGGCAGCTAGGCTTCCATATTCTGCAAACTCAGCCGCTGCTTGAACAACAGAGGTAGCATCCTTAAATTTCATGTTCCCGTTCTGCCTGCCAGCAGAAACATTACTATCACCATCTCCATGAAATGATTGCCCATGTTCCAACCTTTCATCCTTGAAACCTAAGTGGCATGAACCACCATCATCAACACAATATTGCCTTTAAAGTTCTAAAACAGGTCTGGCAGCTAGGCTTGCATGTTCTGCAAACTCAGCCATTGCTTGAGCAACAGAGGTAGCATCCTTAAATTTCTTTTTCCAATTCTGCCTGTCAACAGAAAAATTACCATTACCATCTCCAGGAAATGATTGCCCAAGTTCCAACCTTTTATCCTTGAAACCTAAGTGGCATGAACCACTATCATCAATCGAATATTGCCTTTAAAGTTCTACAACAGCTCTGGCAGCTAGGCTTCCATATTCTACAAACTCAGCCGCTGCTTGAGCAGCAGAGGTAGCATCCTTAAATTTCATGTTCCCATTCTGCCTGCCAGCAGAAACATTACTATCACCATCTCCAGGAAATGATTGCCCATGTTCCAACCTTTCATCCTTGAAACCTAAGTGGCATGAACCACCATCATCAACACAATATTGCCTTTAAAGTTCTACAACAGCTCTGGCAGCTAGGCTTGCATGTTCAGCAAACTCAGCCACTGCTTGAGCAGCAGAGGTAGCATCCTTAAATTTCATGTTCCAATTTCGCCTGCCAACAGAAAAATTACCATTACCATCTCCAGGAAATGATTGCCCATGTTCCAACCTTTCATCCTTGAAACCTAAGTGGCATGAACCACCATCATCAACACAATATTGCCTTGAAAGTTCTCCAACAGCTCTGGCAGCTAGGCTTGCATGTTCTGCAAACTCAGCCGTCGCTTGAGCAGCAGAGGTAGCATCCTTAAATTTCATGTTCCAATTCTGCCTGCCAACAGAAATATTACCATTTCCATCTCCAGGAAATGATTGCCCAAGTTCCAACCTTTCATCCTTAAAACCTAAGTGGCATGAACCATCATCATCAACAAAATATTGCCTTTAAAGTTCTACAACAGCTCTGGCAGCTAGGCTTGCATGTTCTGCAAAATCAGCCGCTGCTTGAGCAACAGAGGTAGCATCCTTAAATTTCATGTTCCAATTCTGCCTGCCAGCAGAAATATTACTATCCCCATCTCCACGAAATAATTGCCCATGTTCCAACCTTTCATCCTTGAAACCTAAGTGGCATGAACCACCATCATCAACACAATATTGCCTTGAAAGTTCTCCAACAGCTCTGGCAGCTAGGCTTGCTTGTTCTGCAAACTCAGCCACTGCTTGAGCAGCAGAGGTAGCATCCTTAAATTTCTTGTTCCAATTCTGCTTGCCAACAGAAAAATTACCATTACCATCTCAAGGAAATGATTGCCCATTTTCCAACCTTTCATCCTTGAAACCTAAGTGGCATGAACCACCATCATCAACACATTATTTCCTTTAAATTTCTACAACAGCTCTGGCAGCTAGGCTTGCTTGTTCTGGAAACTCAGCCGTTGCTTGAGCAGCAGAGGTAGCATCCTTAAATTTCATGTTCCAAATCTGCTTGCTAACAGAATATTTATCATTACCATCTCCAATAAATGATTGCCCATGTTCCAACCTTTTATCCTTGAAAACAAAGTGGCATGAACCAACATCATCAACACAATATTGCCTTGAAAGTTACACAATAGCTCTGGCAGTTAGGCTTGCATGTTCTTCAAACTCAGTCGCTACTTGAGCAACAGAGGTAGCATCCTTAAATTTCATGTTCCAATTCTGCCTACCAATAGAAACATTACCATCACCATCTCCAGTTAATGATTGCTCAAGTTCCAACCTTTCATCCTTGAAACTGGCATGAACCACCATCATCAACACAATATTGGCTTTAAAGTTCTACAACAGCTCTGGCAGCTAGGCTTGCTTGTTCTGCAAACTCAGCCACTGCTTGAGCAGCAGAGGTAGCATCCTTAAATTTCTTGTTCCAATTCTGCTTGCCAATAGAAAAATTACCATTACCATCTCCAGGAAATGATTGCCCAAGTTCCAACCTTTCATCCTTGAAACCTAAGTGGCAGGAACCATCATCATTAACACATAATTGGCTTGAAAGTACTCCAACATCTCTGGCAGCTAGGCTTGCATGTTCTTCAAACTCAGCCGCTGCTTGAGCAGCAGAGGTAGCATCCTTAAATTTGAAGTTCCAATTCTACCTGCCAACAGAAAGATTACCATTACCATCTCAATGAAATGACTGCCCATGTTCCAATCTTTCCTCCTTGAAAACAAAGAGGCATGAACCACCATCATCAACACAATATTGCCTTGAAAGTTCTACAACAGCTCTGGCAGCTAGGCTTCCATATTCTGCAAACTCAGCCGCTGCTTGAGCAGCAGAGGTAGCATCCTTAAATTTTATGTTCCCATTCTGCCTGCCAGCAGAAACATTACTATCACCATCTCCAGGAAATGATTGCCCATGTTCCAACCTTTCATCCTTGAAACCTAAGTGGCATGAACCACCATCAGCAACACAATATTGCCTTTAAAGTTCTACAACAGCTCTAGCAGCTAGGCTTGCATGTTCTGCAAACTCAGCCGCTGTTTGAGCAGCAGAGGTAGCATCCTTAAATTTCTTGTTCCAATTCTGCCTGCCAACAGAAAAATTACCATTACCATCTCCAGGAAATGATTGCCCAAGTTCCAACCTTTCATCCTTGAAACCTAAATGGCATGAACCACCATCATCAAGAGAACATTGCCTTTAAAGTTCTACAACAGCTCCGGCAGCTAGGCTTGCCTGTTCTACAAACTCAGCCGCTGCTTGAGTACCAGAGGTAGCATCCTTAAATTTCATGTTCCAACTCTGCCTGCCAGCAGAAATATTACTATTCGCATCTCCACGAAATAATTGCCCATGAAATGATTGCCTTGAAAGTTCTACAACAGCTCTTGCAGTTAGGCATGCATGTTCTGCAAACTCAGCCGCTGCTTGAGCAGCAGATGTAGCATCCTTAAATTTCTTGTTCCAATTCTTCTTGCCAACAGAAAAATTACCATTACCATCTCCAGGAAATGATTGCCCATCTTCCAACCTTTCATCCTTGAAACCTAAGTGGCATGAACCACCATCATCAACACAATATTCCCTTGAAAGTTCTCCAACAGCTCTAGCAGCTAGGCTTGCATGTTCTGCAAACTCAGCCGTCGCTTGAGCAGCAGAGGTAGCATCCTTAAATTTGATGTTCCAATTCTGCCTGCCAATAGAAAAATTACCATTACCATCTCAAGGAAATGATTGCCCATTTTCAAACCTTTCATCCTTGAAACCTAAATGGCATGAACCACCATCATCAACACAATATTGCCTTGAAAGTTCTACAACAGCTCTTGCAGTTAGGCATGCATGTTCTGCTAACTCAGCCGCTGCTTGAGCAGCAGATGTAGCATCCTTAAATTTCTTGTTCCAATTCTTCTTGCCAACAGAAACATTACCATTACCATCTCCAGGAAATGATTGCCCAAGTTCCAACCTTTCATCCTTGAAACTTAAGTGGCATGAACCATCGTCATCAACACAATATTGCCTTGAAAGTTCTACAACAGCTCTGGCAGCTAGGCTTCCATATTCGGCAAACTCAGCCGCTGCTTGAGCAGCAGAGATAGCATCCTTAAATTTCATGTTCAAATTCTGCCTGCCAGCAGAAACATTACTATTACCATCTCCAGGAAATGATTGCCCATGTTCCAACCTTTCATCCTTGAAACCTAAGTGGCATGAACCACCATCATCAACACAATATTGCGTTTAAAGTTCTACAACAGGTCTGGCAGTTAGGCTTGCATGTCTTGCAAACTCGGTCGCTACTTGAGCAACAGAGGTAGCATCTTTAAATTTCATGTTCCCATTCTGCCTGCCAATAGAAACATTACCATCACCATCTCCAGGAAATGATTGCCCATGTTCCAACCTTTCATCCTTGAAACCTAAGTGGCATGAACCACCATCATCAACACAATATTGCCTAGAAAGTTCTAGAACAGGTCTGGCAGCTAGGCTTCCATATTCTGCAAACTCAGCCGCTGCTTGAGTAGCAGATGTAGCATCCTAAAATTTCATGTTCCAATTCTGCCTACTAACAGCAAAATAACCCTTACCATCTCCAGGAAATGATTGCCCATGTTCTAACTTTCATCCTTGTAACCTAAGTGGCATGAACCACCATCATCAATACAATATTGCCTTTAAAGTTATACAACAGCTGTGGCAGCTAGGCTAGCATGTTCTGCAAACTCAGCCGTTGGTTGAGTAATAGAGGTAGCATCCTTAAATTTCTTGTTCCAATTCTGCCTGCCAACAGAAAAATTACCATTACCATCTCCAGGAAATGATTGCCCAATTTCCAACCTTTAATCCTTGAAACCTAAGTGGCATGAACCACCATCATCATCACAATATTTCCTTGAAAGTTCTATAATATCTCTCGAAGCTAGGCTTGCATGTTCTGCAAACTTAGCCGCTGCTTGAGCAGTAGAGGTTGCATCCTCTAATTTCATGTTCCAATTCTGCCTGCCAACAAAAAAATTACCATTACCATCTCAAGGAAATGATTGCCCATTCTCCAACCTTTCATCCTTGAAACATAAGTGGCATGAACCACCATCATCAACACAATATTTCCTTTAATGTTCTACCACATCTCTGGCTGCTAGGCTTGCATGTTCTGCAAACTCAGCCGCTGCTTGAGCAACAGAGGTAGCATCCATAAATTTCATGTTCCAATTCTACCTGCCAACAGAAAAATTACCATTACCATCTCAAGGAAATGACTGCCCATGTTCCAACCTTTCATCCTTGAAACCTAAGTGGCACGAACCACTATCATAAACACAATATTGCTTTTAAAGTTCTACAACAGCTCTGGCAGCTAGGCTTGCATGTTCTGCAAACTCAGCCGCTGCTTGAGCAGCAGATGTAGCATCCTTAAATTTCTTGTTCCAATTCTGCCTGCCAACAGTAAAATTACCATTACCATCTCCAGGAAATGATTGCCCAAGTTCGAACCTTTCATCCTTGAAACCTAAATGGCATGAACCACCATCATCAACAGAACATTGCCTTTAAAGTTCTACAACAGCTCTGGCAGCTAGGCTTGCCTGTTCTACAAACTAAGCCGCTGCTTGAGCAGCAAAGGTAGCATCCTTAAATTTCATGTTCCAATTCTGCCTGCCAACATAAAAATTACCATTACCATCTCCAGGAAATGATTGCCCATGTTCCAACCTTTCATCCTTGAAACCTAAGTGGCATGAACCACCATCATCAATACAATATTTCCTTGAAAGTTCTCCAACAGCTCTCGCAGCTAGGCTTGCATGTTCTGCAAACTCAGCCGTCGCTTGAGCAGCAGAGGTAGCATCCTTAAATTTGATGTTCCAATTCTGCCTGACAATAGAAAAATTACCATTACCATCTCAAGGAAATGATTGCCCATTTTCTAACCTTTCATCCTTGAAACCTAAATGGAATGAACCACCATCATCAACACAATATTGCCTTGACAGTTCTACAACAGCTCTTGCAGTTAGGCATGCATGTTCTGCAAACTCAGCCGCTGCTTGAGCAGCAGATGTAGCATCCTTAAATTTCTTGTTCCAATTCTTCTTGCCAACAGAAAAATTACCATTACCATCTCCAGGAAATGATTGCCCAAGTTCCAACCTTTCATCCTTGAAACTTAAGTGGCATGAACCATCGTCATCAACACAATATTGCCTTGAAAGTTCTACAACAGCTCTGGCAGCTAGGCTTCCATATTCGGCAAACTCAGCCGCTGCTTGAGCAGCAGAGATAGCATCCTTAAATTTCATGTTCAAATTCTGCCTGCCAGCAGAAACATTACTATCACCATCTCCAGGAAATGATTGCCCATGTTCCAACCTTTCATCCTTGAAACCTAAGTGGCATGAACCACCATCATCAACACAATATTGTGTTTAAAGTTCTACAACAGGTCTGGCAGTTAGGCTTGCATGTCTTGCAAACTCGGTCGCTACTTGAGCAACAGAGGTAGCATCTTTAAATTTCATGTTCCCATTCTGCCTGCCAATAGAAACATTACCATCACCATCTCCAGGAAATGATTGCCCATGTTCCAACCTTTCATCCTTGAAACCTAAGTGGCATGAACCACCATCATCAACACAATATTGCCTAGAAAGTTCTACAACAGGTCTGGCAGCAAGGCTTCCATATTCTGCAAACTCAGCCGCTGCTTCAGTAGCAGAGGTAGCATCCTAAAATTTCATGTTCCAATTCTACCTACTAACAGAAAAATTACCATTACCATCTCCAGGAAATGATTGCCCATGTTCCAACCTTTCATCCTTGAAACCTAAGTGGCATGAACCACCATCATCAACACAATATTGCCTTGAAAGTTCTACAACAGCTCTGGCAGCTAGGCTTGCATGTTCTGCAAACTCAGCCGCTGCTTGAGCAGCAGAGGTAGCATCCTTAAATTTCATGTTCCAATTCTGCCTGCCAACAGAAAAATTACCATTACCATCTCCAGGAAATGATTGCCCATGTTCCAACCTTTCATCCTTGAAACCTAAGTGGCATGAACCACCATCATCAACACAATATTGCCTTGAAAGTCCTCCAACAGCTCTGGCAGCTAGGCTTGCATGTTCTGCAAACTCATCCGTCGCTTGAGCAGCAGAGGTAGCATCCTTAAATTTCATGTTCCAATTCTGCCTGCCAAAAGAAAAATTACCATTACCATCTCAAGGAAATGATTGCCCATTTTCTAACCTTTCATCCTTGAACCCTAAATGGCATGAACCACCATCATCAACACAATAATGCATTGACAGTTCTACAACAGCTCTTGCAGTTAGGCTTGCATGTTCTGCAAATGCAGCCGCTGCTTGAGCAGCAGATGTAGCATCTTTAAATTTCTTGTTCCAATTCTGCTTGCCAACAGAAAAATTACCATTACCATCTCCAGGAAATGATTGCCCAAGTTCCAACCTTTCATCCTTGAAATTTAAGTGGCATGAACCATCATCATCAACACAATATTGCCTTGAAAGTTCTACAACAGCTCTGGCAGCTAGGCTTCCATATTCGGCAAACTCAGCCGCTGCTTGAGCAGCAGAGGTAGCATCCTTAAATTTCATGTTCAAATTCTGCCTGCCAGCAGAAACATTACTATCTCCATCTCCAGGAAATGATTGCCCATGTTCCAACCTTTCATCCTTGAAACCTAAGTGGCATGAACCACCATCATCAACACAATATTGCCTTTAAAGTTCTACAACAGGTCTGGTAGTTAGGCTTGCATGTCTTGCAAACTCGGTCGCTACTTGAGCAACAGAGGTAGCATCTTTAAATTTCATGTTCCCATTCTGCCCGCCAATAGAAACATTACCATCACCATCTCCAGGAAATGATTGCCCATGTTCCAACCTTTCATCCTTGAAACCTAAGTGGCATGAACCACCATCATCAACACAATATTGCCTAGAAAGTTCTACAACAGCTCTGGCAGCTAGGCTTCCAAATTCTGCAAACTTAGCCGCTGCTTGAGTAGCAGAGGTAGCATCCTAAAATTTCATGTTCCAATTCTACCTGCCAACAGCAAAATAACCCTTACCATCTCCAGGAAATGATTGCCCATGTTCCAACTTTCATCCTTGTAACCTAAGTGGCATGAACCACCATCATCAATACAATATTGCCTTTAAAGTTATACAACAGTTGTGGCAGCTAGGCTAGCATGTTCTGCAAACTCAGCCGCTGCTTGAGCAACAAAGGTAGCATCCTTAAATTTCTTGTTCCAATTCTGCCTGCCAACAGAAAAATTACCATTACCATCTCCAGGAAATGACTGCCCAATTTCCAACCTTTAATCCTTGAAACCTAAGTGGCATGAACCACCATCATCATCACAATATTTCCTTGAAAGTTCTATAATATCTCTCGAATCTAGGCTTGCATGTTCTGCAAACTCAGCCGCTGCTTGAGCAACAGAGGTAACATCCTTATATTTCTTATTCCAATTCTACCTGCCAACAGAAAAATTACCATTATCATCTCCATGAAATGATTGCCCACGTTCCAACCTTTCATCCTTGAAACCTAAGTGGCATGAACCACCATCATCAACACAATATTGCCTTGAAAGTTCTACAACAGCTCTAGCAACTAGGCTTCAATATTCTGCAAACTCAGCCGCTGCTTGAGCAGCAGAGGTAGCATCCTTAAATTTCATGTTCCTATTCTGCCTGCCAGCAGAAACATTACTATCACCATCTCAAGGAAATGATTGCCCATGTTCCAACCTTTCATCCTTGAAACCTAAGTGGCATGAACCACCATCATAAACACAATATTGCCTTTAAAATGCTACAACAGCTCTGTCAGGTAGGCTTGCATGTTCTGCAAACTCAGCCGCTGCTTGAGCAGCAGAGGTAGCATCCTTAAATTTCTTGTTCCAATTCTGCCTGCCAACAGAAAAATTACCATTACCATCTCCAGGAAATGATTGCCCAAGTTCCAACCTTTCATCCTTGAAACCTAAGTGGCATGAACCACCATCATCAACAGAATATTGCCTTTAAAGTTCTACAACAGCTCTGGCAGCTAGGCTTGCATGTTCAGCAAACTCAGCCGCTACTTGAGCAGCAGAGGTAGCATCCTTAAATTTCATGTTCCAATTTTGCCTGCTAACAGAAAAATTACCATTACCATCTCAAGGAAATGATTGCCCATGTTCCAACCTTTCATCCTTGAAACCTAAGTGGCATGAACCACCGTCATCAACAGAATATTGCCTTTAAAGTTCTACAACAGCTCTGGAAGCTAGGCTTGCTTGTTCAGCAAACTCAGCCGCTGCTTGAGCAGCAGAGGTAGCATCCTTAAATTTCATGTTCCAATTCTATCTGCCAACAGAAAAATTACCATTACCATCTCCAGTAAATGATTGCCCAAGTTCCAACCTTTCATCCTTGAAACCTAAGTGGCATGAACCACCATCATCAACAGAATATTGCCTTTAAAGTTCTACAACAGCTCTGGCAGCTAGGCTTGCTTGTTCAACAAACACAGCCGCTGCTTGAGCAGCAGAGGTAGCATCCTTAAATTTCATGTTCCAATTTCGCCTGCCAACACAAAAATCACCATTACCATCTCCAGGAAATGATTGCCCATGTTCCAACCTTTCATCCTTGAAACCTAAGTGGCATGAACCACCATCATCAACACAATATTGCCTTGAAAGTTCTCCAACAGCTCTGGCAGCTAGGCTTCATGTTCTGCAAACTCAGCCGTCGCTTGAGCAGCAGAGGTAGCATCCTTAAATTTCATGTTCTAATTCTGCCTGCCAACAGAAAAATTACCATTACCATCTACAGGAAATGATTGCCCAAGTTCCAACCTTTCATCCTTAAAACCTAAATGGCATGAACCAGCATCATCAACAAAATATTGCCTTTAAAGTTCTACAACAGCTCTGGCAGCTAGGCTTGCATGTTCTGCAAACTCAGCCGCTGCTTGAGCAACAGAGGTAGCATCCTTAAATTTCCTGTTCCAATTCTACCTGCCAGCAGAAATATTACTATCCACATCTCCAGGAAATAATTGCCCATGTTCCAACCTTTCATCCTTGAAACCTAAGTGGCATGAACCACCATCATCAACACAATATTGCCTTGAAAGTTCTCCAACAGCTCTGGCAGCTAGTCTTGCATGTTCTGCAAACTCAGCCGTCGCTTAAGCAGCAGAGGTAGCATCCTTAAATTTCATGTTCCAATTCTGCCTGCCAATAGAAAAATTACCATTACCATCTCCAGGAAATGATTGCCCAATTTCCAACCTTTAATCCTTGAAACCTAATTGGCATGAACCACCATCATCATCACAATATTTCCTTGAAAGTACTATAATATCTCTCGAAGCTAGGCTTGCATGTTCTGCAAACTCAGCCGCTGCTTGAGCAATAGAGGTAGCATCCTTAAATTTCTTATTCCAATTCTACCTGCCAACAGAAAAATTACCATTACCATCTCCAGGAAATGATTGCCCAAGTTCCAACCTTTTATCCTTGAAACCTAAGTGGCATGAACCATTATCATCAACAGAATATTGCCTTTAAAGTTCTACAACAGCTCTGGCAGCTAGGCTTGCATGTTCAGCAAACTCAGCCGCTGCTTGAGCAGCAGAGGTAGCATCCTTAAATTTCATGTTCCAATTTCGCCTGCCAGCAGAAACATTACTATCACCATCTCCAAGAAATGATTGCCCATGTTCCAACCTTTCATCCTTGAAACCTAAGTGGCATGAACCACCATCATAAACACAATATTGCCTTTAAAATGCTACAACAGCTCTGTCAGCTAGGCTTGCATGTTCTGCAAACTCAGCCGCTGCTTGAACAGCAGAGGTGGCATCCTTAAATTTCTTGTTCCAATTCTGCCTTCCAACAGAATAATTACCATTACCATCTCCAGGAAATGATTGCCCAAGTTCCAACCTTTCATCCTTCAAACCTAAGTGGCATGAACCACCATCATCAATAGAATATTGCCTTTAAAGTTCTACAACAGCTCTGGCAGCTAGGCTTGCATGTTCAGCAAACTCAGCCGCTACTTGAGCAGCAGAGGTAGCATCCTTAAATTTCATGTTCCAATTTCGCCTGCCAACAGAAAAATTACCATTACCATCTCCAGGAAATGATTGCCCATGTTCCAACCTTTCATCCTTGAAACCTAAGTGGCATGAACCACCTTCATCAATACAATATTACCTTGAAAGTTCTCCAACAGCTCTGGCAGCTAGGCTTGCATGTTCTGCAAACTCAGCCGTCACTTAAGCAGCAGAGGTAGCATCCTTAAATTTCATGTTCCAATTCTGCCTGCTAACAGAAAAATTACCATTACCATCTCCAAGAAATGATTGCCCAAGTTCCATCCTTTCATCCTTGAAACCTAAGTGGCATGAACCACCATCATCAACAGAATATTACCTTTAAAGTTCTACAACAGCTCTGGCAGCTAGGCTTGCTTGTTCAGCAAACTTAGCCGCTGCTTGAGTTGCAGAGGTAGCATCCTTAAATTTCATGTTCCAATTTCTCCTACCAACAGAAAAATTATCATTACCATTTCCAAGAAATGATTGACCATGTTCCAACCTTTCATCCTTGAAACCTAAGTGGCATGAACCACCATCATCAACACAATATTTCCTCGAAAGTTCTCCAACAGCTCTAGCAGCTAGGCTTGCATGTTCTGCAAACTCAGCCGTCGTTTAAGCAGCAGAGGTAGCATCCTTAAATTTCATGTTCCAATTCTTCCTGCCAACAGAAAAATTACCATTACCATCTCTAGGAAATGATTGCCCAAGTTCCAACATTTCATCCTTGAAACCTAAGTGGCATGAACCACCATCATCAACAGAATATTGCCTTTAAAGTTCTACAACAGCTCTGGCAGCTAGGCTTGCTTGTTCTACAAACTCAGCCGCTGCTTGAGCAGCAGAGGTAGCATCCTTAAATTTCATGTTCCAATTTTGCCTGCCAACAGAAAAATTACCATTACCATCTCCAGGAAATGATTGCCCATGTTCCAACCTTTCATCCTTGAAACCTAAGTGGCATGAACCACCATCATCAACACAATATTGCCTTGAAAGTTCTCCAACAGCTCTGGCAGCTAGGCTTGCATGTTCTGCAAACTCAGCCGTCGCTTAAGCAGCAGAGGTAGCATCCTTAAATTTCATGTTCCAATTCTGCCTGCTAACAGAAAAATTACCATTACCATCTCCAGGAAATGATTGCCCAAGTTCCAAACTTTCATCCTTGAAACCTAAGTGGCATGAACCACCATCATCAACAGAATATTGCCTTTATAGTTCTACAACAGCTCTGGCAGCTAGTCTTGCTTGTTCAGCAAACTTAGCCGCTGCTTGAGCAGCACAGGTAGCATCCTTAAATTTCATGCTCCAATTTCGCCTGCCAACAGAAAAATTACCATTACCATCTCCAGGAAATGATTGCCCATGTTCCAACCTTTCATCCTTGAAACCTAAGTGGCAGGAACCACCATCATCAACACAATATTGCCTTGAAAGTTTTCCAACAGCTCTGGCAGCTAGGCTTGCATGTTCTGCAAACTCAGTCGTCGCTTAAGCAGCAGAGGTAGCATCCTTAAATTTCATGTTCCAATTCTGCCTGCAAACAGAAAAATTACCATTACCATCTCCAGGAAATGATTGCCCAAGTTCCAAACTTTCATCCTTGAAACCTAAGTGGCATGAACCACCATCATCAACAGAATATTGCCTTTAAAGTTCTATAACAGCTCTGGCAGCTAGTCTTGCTTGTTCAGCAAACTTAGCCGCTGCTTGAGCAGCACAGGTAGCATCCTTAAATTTCATGTTCCAATTTCGCCTGCCAACTGAAAAATTACCATTACCATCTCCAGGAAATGATTGCCCATGTTCCAACCTTTCATCCTTGAAGCCTAAGTGGCATGAACCACCATCATCAACACAATATTGCCATGAAAGTTCTCCAACAGCTCTAGCAGCTAGGCTTGCATGTTCTGCTAACTCAGCCGTCGCTTGAGCAGCAGAGGTAGCATCCTTAAATTTCATGTTCCAATTCTGCCTGCCAACAGAAAAATTACCATTACCATTTCTAGGAAATGATTGCCCAAGTTCCAACGTTTCATCCTTGAAACCTAAGTGGCATGAACCACCATCATCAACAGAATATTGCCTTTAAAGTTCTACAACAGCTCTGGCAGCTAGGCTTGCTTGTTCAGCAAACTCAGCCGCTACTTGAGCAGCAGAGGTAGCATCCTTAAATTTCATGTTCCAATTTCGCCTGCCAACAGAAAAATTATTATTACCATCTCCAGGAAATGATTGCTCATGTTCCAACCTTTCATCCTTGAAACCTAAGTGGCATGAACCACCATCATCAACACAATATTGCCTTGAAAGTTCGCCAACAGCTCTGGCAGCTAGGCTTGCATGTTCTACAAACTCAGCCGTCGCTTGAGCAGCAGAGGTAGCATCCTTAAATTTCATGTTCCAATTCTGCCTGCCAACAGAAAAATTACCATTACCATCTCTAGGAAATGACTGCCCAAGTTCCAAACTTTCATCCTTGAAACCTAAGTGGCATGAACCACCATCATCAACAGAATATTGCCTTTAAAGTTCTACAATAGCTCTGGCAGCTAGTCTTGCTTGTTCTGCAAACTCAGCCGCTGCTCGAGCAACAGAGGTAGCATCCTTAAATTTCCTGTTCCAATTCTGCCTGCCAGTAGAAATATTACTATCCCCATCTCCGGGAAATAATTGCCCATGCTCCAACCTTTTATCCTTGAATCCTAAGTGGCATGAACCACCATCATCAACACAATATTGCCTTGAAAGTTCTCCAACAGCTTTGGTAGCTAGGCTTGCCTGTTCAGCAAACTCAGCCGCTGCTTGAGCAGCAGAGGTAGCATCCTTAAATTTCTTGTTCCAATTCTGCTTGCCAACAGAAAAATTACCATTATCATCTTAAGGAAATGATTGCCCATGTTCCAACCTTTCATCCTTGAAACCTAAGTGGCATGAACCACCATCATCAACACAATATTGCCTTGAAAGTTCTCCAACAGCTCTGGCAGCTAGGCTTGCATGTTCTGCCAATTCAGTCGTCGCTTAAGCAGCAGAGGTAGCATCCTTAAACTTCATGTTCCAATTCTGCCTGCTAACAGAAAAATTACCATTACCATCTCCAGGAAATGATTGCCCAAGTTCCAAACTTTCATCCTTGAAACCTAAGTGGCATGAACCACCATCATCAACAGAATATTGCCTTTAAAGTTCTACAATAGCTCTGGCAGCTAGTCTTGCTTGTTCAGCAAACTTAGCCGCTGCTTGAGCAACACAGGTAGCATCCTTAAATTTCATGCTCCAATTTCGCCTGCCAACAGAAAAATTACCATTACCATCTCCAGGAAATGATTGCCCATGTTCCAACCTTTCATCCTTGAAACCTAAGTGGCATGAACCACCATCATCAACATAATATTGCCTTGAAAGTTCTCCAACAGCTCTGGCAGCTAGGCTTGCATGTTCTGCAAACTCAGTCGTCGCTTAAGCAGCAGAGGTAGCATCCTTAAATTTCATGTTCCAATTCTGCCTGCAAAAAGAAAAATTACCATTACCATCTCCAGGAAATGATTGCCCAAGTTCCAAACTTTCATCCTTGAAACCTAAGTGGCATGAACCACCATCATCAACAGAATATTGCCTTTAAAGTTCTACAACAGCTCTGGCAGCTAGTCTTGCTTGTTCAGCAAACTTAGCCGCTGCTTGAGCAGCACAGGTAGCATCCTTAAATTTCATGTTCCAATTTCGCCTGCCAACTGAAAAATTACCATTACCATCTCCAGGAAATGATTGCCCATGTTCTAACCTTTCATCCTTGAAACCTAAGTGGCATGAACCACCATCATCAACACAATATTGCCATGAAAGTTCTCCAACAGCTCTAGCAGCTAGGCTTGCATGTTCTGCAAACTCAGCCGTCGCTTGAGCAGCAGAGGTAGCATCCTTAAATTTCATGTTCCAATTCTGCCTGCCAACTGAAAAATTACCATTACCATCTCTAGGAAATGATTGCCCAAGTTCCAACGTTTCATCCTTGAAACCTAAGTGGCATGAATCACCATCATCAACAGAATATTGCCTTTAAAGTTCTACAACAGCTCTGGCAGCTAGGCTTGCTTGTTCAGCAAACTCAACCGCTACTTGAGCAGCAGAGGTAGCATCCTTAAATTTCATGTTCCAATTTCGCTTGCCAACAGAAAAATTATTATTACCATCTCCAGGAAATGATTGCTCATGTTCCAACCTTTCATCCTTGAAACCTAAGTGGCATGAACCACCATCATCAACACAATATTGCCTTGAAAGTTCGCCAACAGCTCTGGCAGCTAGGCTAGCATGTTCTGCAAACTCAGCCGCTGCTCGAGCAACAGAGGTAGCATCCTTAAATTTCCTGTTCCAATTCTGCCTGCCCGTAGAAATATTACTATCCCCATCTCCGGGAAATAATTGCCCATGCTCCAACCTTTTATCCTTGAAACCTAAGTGGCATGAACCACCATCATCAACACAATATTGCCTTGAAAGTTCTCCAACAGCTTTGGTAGCTAGGCTTGCCTGTTCAGCAAACTCAGCCGCTGCTTGAGCAGCAGAGGTAGCATCCTTAAATTTCTTGTTCCAATTCTGCTTGCCAACAGAAAAATTACCATTATCATCTTAAGGAAATGATTGCCCATTTTCCAACCTTTCATCCTTGAAACCTAAGTGGCATGAACCAGCATCATCAACACAATATTGCCTTGAAAGTTCTACAACAGCTCTGGCAGCTAGGCTTGCAAGTTCTGCAAACTCAGCCGCTGCTTGAGCAGCAGAGGAACTATCCTTAAATTTCATGTTCCAATTCCGCTTGCCAACAGAATATTTATCATTACCATCTCCAGGAAATGATTGCCCATGTTCCAACCTTTCATCCTTGAAAACAAAGTGGCATGAACCAGCATCATCAACACAATATTGCCTTGAAAGTTCTACAATAGCTCTGGCAGTTAGGCTTGCATGTTCTTTAAACTCAGTCGCTACTTGAGCAACAGAGGTAGCATCCTTAAATTTCATGTTCCAATTCTGCCTACCAATAGAAACATTACCATCACCATCTCAAGGAATTGATTGCCCAAGTTGCAACCTTTCATCCTTGAAACTGGCATGAACCACCATCATCAACACAATATTGCCTTTGAAGTTCTACAACAGCTCTGGCAGCTAGGCTTGCTTGTTCTGCAAACTCAGCCACTGCTTGAGCAGCGGAGGTAGCATCCTTAAATTTTTTGTTCCAATTCTGCTTGACAACAGAAACATTACCATTACCATCTCCAGGAAATGATTGCCCAAGTTCCAACATTTCATCCTTGAAACCTAAGTGGCATGAACCATTATCATTAACACAATATTGCCTTGAAAGTTCTCCCACATCTTTGGCAGCTAGGCTTGCAAGTTCTGCAAACTCAGCCGCTGCTTGAGCAGCAGAGGTACTATCCTTAACTTTCATGTTCCAATTCTGCCTGCCAACAGAATATTTATCATTACCATCTCCAGGAAATGATTGCCCATGTTCCAACCTTTCATCCTTGAAAACAAAGTGGCATGAACCAGCATCATCAACACAATATTGCCTTGAAAGTTCTACAATAGCTCTGGCAGTTAGGCTTGCATGTTCTTCAAACTCAGTCGCTACTTGAGCAACAGAGGTAGCATCCTTAAATTTCATGTTCCAATTCTGCCTACCAATAGAAACATTACCATCACCATCTCTAGGAATTGATTTCCCAAGTTCCAACCTTTCATCCTTGAAACCTAAGTGGCATGAACCACCATCATCAACATAATATTGCCTAGAAAGTTCTACAACAGCTCTGGCAGCTAGGCTTCCATATTCTGCAAACTCAGCCGCTGCTTGAGTAGCAGAGGTAGCATCCTAAAATTTCATGTTCCAATTCTGCCTGCCAATAACAAAATAACCCTTACCATCTCCAGGAAATGATTGCCTATGTTCCAACTTTCATCCTTGTAACCTAACTGGCATGAACCACCATCATCAATACAATATTGCCTTTAAAGTTATACAATAGCTATGGCAGCTAGGCTAGCATATTCTGCAAACTCAGCCGCTGCTTGAGCAACAGAGGTAGCATCCTTAAATTTCTTGTTCCAATTCTGCCTGCCAACAGAAAAATTACCATTACCATCTCCAGGAAATGATTGCCCAATTTGCAACCTTTAATCCTTGAAACCTAAGTGGCTTGAACCACCATCATCATCACAATATTTCCTTGAAAGTTCTATAATATCTCTCGAAGCTAGGCTTGCATGTTCTGCAAACTCAGCCGTTGCTTGAGCAGCAGAGGTAGCATCCTTAAATTTCATGTTCCAATTCTACCTGCGAACAGAAAAATTACCATTACCATCTCAAGGAAATGACTGCCCATGTTCCAACCTTTCATCCTTGAAACCTAAATGGCATGAACCACTATCATAAACACAATATTGCTTTTAAAGTTCTACAACAGCTGTGGCAGCTAGGCTTGCATGTTCTGCAAACTCAGCCACTGCTTGAGCAGCAGAGGTAGCATCCTTCAATTTCTTGTTCCAATTTTGCCTGCCAACAGAAAAATTACCATTACCATCTCCAGGAAATGATTGCCCAAGTTCCAACCTTTCATCCTTGAAACCTAAGTGGCATGAACCACCATCATCAACACAATATTTCATTTAAAGTTTTACAACAGCTCAGGCAGCTAGGCTTGCATATTCTACAAACTCAGCCGCTGCTTGAGCAGCAGAGGTAGCATCCTTAAATTTCATGTTTCAATTCTGCCTGCCAGCAGAAACATTACTATGACCATCTCTAGGAAATGATTGCCCATGTTCCAACCTTTCATCTTTGAAACCTAAGTGGCATGAACCACCATCATCAACACAATATTGCCATTAAAGTTCTACAACAGCTCTAGCAGCTAGGCTTGCATGTTCTGCAAACTCAGCCGCTGCTTGAGCAGCAGAGGTAGCATCCTTAAATTTCTTGTTCCAATTCTGCCTGCCAACAGAAAAATTACCATTACCATCTCCAGGAAATGATTGCCCAAGTTCCAACCTTTCATCCTTGAAACCTAAATGGCATGAACCACCATCATCAATAGAACATTGCCTTTAAAGTTCTACAACAGCTCTGGCAGCTAGGCTTGCCTGTTCTACAAACTCAGCCGCTGCTTGAGCAGCAGAGGTAGCATACCTAAATTTCATGTTCCAATTCTGCCTGCCAACAGAAAAATTACCATTGCCATCTCCCGGAAATGAATTCCCATGTTCCAACCTTTCATCCTTGAAACCTAAGTGGCATGAACCACCATCATCAACACAATATTGCGTTGAAAGTTCTCCAACAGCTCTGGCAGCTAGGCTTGCATGTTCTGCAAACTCAGCCGTCGCTTGAGCAGCAGAGGTAGCATCCTTAAATTTCATGTTCCAATTCTGACTGCCAATAGAAAAATTACCATTACCATCTAAAGGAAATGATTTCCCATTTTCTAACCTTTCATCCTTGAAACCTAAATGGCATAAACCACCATCATCAACATAATATTGCCTTGAAAGTTCTACAACAGCTCTGGCAGTTAGGCTTGCATCTTCGGCAAACTCAACCGCTGCTTGAGCAGCAGATGTAGCATCCTTAAATTTCTTGTTCCAATTCTGCTTGCCAACAGAAAAATTACCATTACCATCTCCATGAAATGATTGCCCAAGTTCCAACCTTTCATCCTTGAAACTTAAGTGGCATGAACCATCATCATCAACACAATATTGCCTTGAAAGTTCTACAACAGCTCTGGCAGCTAGGCTTCAAAATTCGGCAAACTCAGCCGCTGCTTGAGCAGCAGAGGTAGCATCCTTAAATTTCATGTTCAAATTCTGCCTGCCAGCAGAAACATTACTATCACCATCTCCAGGAAATGATTGCCCATGTTCCAACCTTTCATCCTTGAAACCTAAGTGGCATGAACCACCATCATCAACACAATATTGCCTAGAAAGTTCTACAACAGCTCTGGCAGCTAGGCTTCCATATTCTGCAAACTCGGTCGCTACTTGAGTAGCAGAGGTAGCATCCTTAAATTTCATGTTCCAATTCGGCATGCCAACCAAAAAATTAACATTACCATCTCCAGGAAATGATTGCCCATGTTCCAATCGTTCATCCTTGAAACCTAAGTGGCATGAACCACCATCATCAATACAATATTGCCTTTAAAGTTATACAACAGCTATGGCAGCTAGGCTAGCATGTTCTGCAAACTCAGCCGCTGCTTGAGAATCAGAGGTAGCATCCTTAAATTTCATGTTCCAATTCTGCCTTCCAACCGAAAAATTAACATTACCATCTCCAGGAAATGATTGCCCATGTTCCAATCTTTCATCCTTGAAACCTAAGTGGCATGAACCACCATCATCAACACAATATTGCCTAGAAAGTTCTAGAACAGCTCTGGAAGCTAGGCTTCCATATTCTGCAAACTCAACCGCTGCTTGAGTAGTAGAGGTAGCATCCTAAAATTTCATGTTCCAATTCTGCCTGCCAACAGCAAAATAACCCTTACCATCTCCAGGAAATGATTGCCCATGTTCCAACTTTCATCCTTGTAACCTAAGTGGCATGAACCACCATCATCAATACAATATTGCCTTTAAAGTTATACAACAGCTATGGCAGCTAGGCTAGCATGTTCTGCAAACTCAGCCGCTGCTTGAGCAACAGGGGTAGCATCCTTAAATTTCTTGTTCCAATTCTGCCTGCCAACAGAAAAATTACCATTACCATCTCCAGGAAATGATTGCCCAATTTGCATCCTTTAATCCTTGAAACCTAAGTGGCATGAACCACCATCATCATTACAATATTTCCTTCAAAGTTCTATAATATCTCTCGAAGCTAGGCTTGCATGTTCTGCAAACATAGCCACTGCTTGAGCAGCAGAGGTTGCGTCCTTTACTTTCATGTTCCAATTCTGCCTGCCAACAAATAAATTACCATTACCATCTTAAGGAAATGATTGCCCATTTTCCAACCTTCCATCCTTGAAACCTAAGTGGCATGAACCACCATCATCAACACAATATTGCCTTTAATGTTCTACAACAGCTCTGGATGCTAGGCTTGCATGTTCTGCAAACTCAGCCGCTGCTTGAGCAGTAGAGGTAGCATCCTTAAATTTCATGTTCCAATTCTACCTACCAACAGAAAAATTACCATTTCCATCTCTAGGAAATAACTGCCCATGTTCCAACCTTTCATCCTTGAAACCTAAGTGGCATGAACCACTATCATAAACACAATATTGCTTTTAAAGTTCTACAACAGATGTGGCAGCTAGGCTTGCATGTTCTGCAAACTCAGCCGCTGCTTGAGAAGCAGAGGTAGCGTCCTTCAATTTCTTGTTCCAATTCTGCCTGCCAACAGAAAAATTACCATTACCATCTCCAGGAAATGATTGCCCAAGTTCCAACCTTTCATCCTTGAAACATAAGTGGCATGAACCAACATCATCAACATAATATTTCCTTTAAAGTTTTACAACAGCTCAGGCAGCTAGGCTTGCATATTCTGCAAACTCAGCCGCTGCTTGAGCAGCAGAGGTAGCATCCTTAAATTTCATGTTCCAATTCTGCCTGCCAGCAGAAACATTACTATCACCATCTCCAGGAAATGATTGCCCATGTTCTAACTTTTCATCCTTGAAACCTAAGTGGCATGAACCACCATAACCAACACAATATTGCCTTTAAAGTTCTACAACAGCTCTAGCAGCTAGGCTTGCATGTTCTGCAAACTCAGCCACTGCTTGAGCAATAGAGGTAGCATCCTTAAATTTCTTATTCCAATTCTGCCTACCAACAAAAGAATTACCATTACCATCTCCAGGAAATGATTGCCCAAGTTCCAACCTTTCATCTTTGAAACCTAAGTGGCATGAACCACCATCATCAACAGAACATTGCCTTTAAAGTTCTACAACAGCTCTGGCAGCTAGGCTTGCATGTTCTGCAAACTCAGCCGCCGCTTGAGCAGCAGAGGTAGCATCCTTAAATTTCATGTTCCAATTCTGCCTGCCAATAGAAAAATTACCATTACCATCTCAAGGAAATGATTGCCCATTTTCTAACCTTTTATCCTTGAAACCTAAATGGCATGAACCACCATCATCAACGCAATATTGCCTTGAAAGTTCTACAACAGCTCTGGCAGTTAGGCTTGCATGTTCTGCAAACTCAGCCGCTGCTTGAGCAGCAGATGTAGCGTTCTTAAATTTCTTATTCCAATTCTGCTTGCCAACAGAAAAATTACCATTACCATCTCCAGGAAATGATTGCCCAAGTTCCAATCTTTCATCCTTGAAACTTAAGTGGCATGAACCACCATCATCTACACAGTATTGCCTTGAAAGTTCTACAACAGCTCTGGCAGCTAGGCTTCCATATTCGGCAAACTCAGCCGCTGCTTGAGCAGCAGAGGTAGCATCTTTAAATTTCATGTTAAAATTCTGCCTGCCAGCAGAAACATTACTATCACTATCTCCAGGAAATGATTGCCCATGTTTCAACCTTTCATCCTTGAAACCTAAGTGGCATGAACCACCATAATCAACACAATATTGCCTTTAAAGTTCTACAACAGCTCTAGCAGCTAGGCTTGCATGTTCTGCAAACTCAGCCATTGCTTGAGCAGCAGAGGTAGCATCCTTAAATTTCTTTTTCCAATTCTGCCTACCAACAAAACAATTACCATTACCATCTCCAGGAAATGATTGCCCAAGTTCCAACCTTTCATCCTTGAAACCTAAGTGGCATGAATCACCATCATCAACAGAACATTGCCTTTAAAGTTCTACAACAGCTCTGGCAACTAGACTTGCTTGTTCTACAAACTCAGCTGCTGCTTGAGCAGCAGGGGTAGCATCCTTAAATTTCATGCTCCAATTCTGCCTGCCAACAGAAAAATTACCATTACCATCTCCATGAAATGATTTCCCATGTTCCAACCTTTCATCCTTGAAACCTAAGTGGCTTGAACCACCATCATCAACACAATATTGCCTTGAAAGTTCTCCAACAGCTCTGGCAGCTAGGCTTGCATGTTCTGCAAACTCAGCCGTCGCTTGAGCAGCAGAGGTAGCATCCTTAAATTTCATGTTCCAATTCTGCCTGCCAATAGAAAAATTACCATTACCATCTCAAGGAAATGATTGCCCATTTTCTAACCTTTCATCCTTGAAACCTAAATGGCATGAACCACCATCATCAACACAATATTGCCTTGAAAGTTCTACAACAGCTCTGGCAGTTAGGCTTGCATGTTCTGCAATCTCAGCCGCTGCTTGAGAAGCAGATGTAGCATCCTTAAATTTCTTATTCCAATTCTGCTTGCCAACAGAAAAATTACCATTACCATCTCCATGAAATGATTGCCCAAGTTCCAACCTTTCATCCTTGAAACTTAAGTGGCATGAACCACCATCATCAACACAGTATTGCCTTGAAAGTTATACAACAGCTCTGGCAGCAAGGCTTCCATATTCGGCAAACTCAGCCGCGGCTTGAGCAGCAGAGGTAGCATCTTTAAATTTCATGTTCAAATTCTTCCTGCCTTACTATCACCATCTCCAGGAAATGATTGCCCATGTTCCAACCTTTCATCCTTGAAACCTAAGTGGCATGAACCACCATCATCAACACAATATTGCCTTTAAAGTTCTACAACAGCTCTAGCAGCTAGGCTTGCATGTTCTGCAAACTCAGCCGCTGCTTGAGCAGCAGAGGTAGCATCCTTAAATTTCTTGTTCCAATTCCGCCTGCCAACAGAAAAATTACCATTACCATCTCCAGGAAATGATTCCCCAAGTTCCAACCTTTCATCCTTGAAACCTAAGTGGCATGAACCACCATCATCAATAGAACATTGCCTTTAAAATCCTACAACAGCTCTGGCAGCTAGGCTTGCCTGTTCTACAAACTCAGCCGCTGCTTGAGCAGCAGAGGTAGCATCCTTAAATTTCATGTTCCAATTTTGCCTGCCAACAGAAAAATTACCATTACCATCTCCAGGAAATGATTGCCCATGTTCCAACCTTTCATCCTTGAAACCTAAGTGGCATGAACCACCATCATAAACACAATATTGCCTTTAAAGTTCTACAACAGCTCTAGCAGCTAGGCTTGCATATTCTGAAAACTCAGCCACTGCTTGAACAGCAGTGGTAGCATCCTTAAATTTCTTGTTCCAATTCTGCCTACCAACAAAACAATTACCATTACCATCTCCAGGAAATGATTGCCCAAGTTCCAACCTTTCATCCTTGAAACCTAAGTGGCATGAACCACCATAATCAACAGAACATTGCCTTTAAAGTTCTACAACAGCTCTGGCAGCTAGGCTTGCATGTTCTGCAAACTCAGCCGCCGCTTGAGCAGCAGAGGTAGCATCCTTAAATTTCATGTTCCAATTCTGCCTGCCAATAGAAAAATTACCATTACCATCTCAAGGAAATGATTGCCCATTTTCTAACCTTTTATCCTTGAAACCTAAATGGCATGAACCACCATCATCAACGCAATATTGCCTTGAAAGTTCTACAACAGCTCTGGCAGTTAGGCTTGCATGTTCTGCAAACTCAGCCGCTGCTTGAGCAGCAGATGTAGCGTTCTGAAATTTCTTATTCCAATTCTGCTTGCCAACAGAAAAATTACCATTACCATCTCCAGGAAATGATTGCCCAAGTTCCAACCTTTCATCCTTGAAACTTAAGTGGCATGAACCACCATCATCTACACAGTATTGCCTTGAAAGTTCTACAACAGCTCTGGCAGCTAGGCTTCCATATTCGGCAAACTCAGCCGCTGCTTGAGCAGCAGAGGTAGCATCTTTAAATTTCATGTTAAAATTCTGCCTGCCAGCAGAAACATTACTATCACTATCTCCAGGAAATGATTGCCCATGTTCCAACCTTTCATCCTTGAAACCTAAGTGGCATGAACCACCATAATCAACACAATATTGCCTTTAAAGTTCTACAACAGCTCTAGCAGCTAGGCTTGCATGTTCTACAAACTCAGCCACTGCTTGAGCAGCAGAGGTAGCATCCTTAAATTTCTTTTTCCAATTCTGCCTACCAACAAAAAAATTACCATTACCATCTCCAGGAAATGATTGCCCAAGTTCCAACCTTTCATCCTTGAAACCTAAGTGGCATGAATCACCATCATCAACAGAACATTGCCTTTAAAGTTCTACAATAGCTCTGGCAGCTAGGCTTGCATGTTCTGCAAACTCAGCCGCTGCTTGAGCAGCAGAGGTAGCATCCTTAAATTTCATGCTCCAATTCTGCCTGCCAACAGAAAAATTACCATTACCATCTCCAGGAAATGATTTCCCATGTTCCAATTTTTCATCCTTGAAACCTAAGTGGCTTGAACCACCATCATCAACACAATATTGCCTTGAAAGTTCTCCAACAGCTCTGGCAGCTAGGCTTGCATGTTCTGCAAACTCAGCCGTCGCTTGAGCAGCAGAGGTAGCATCCTTAAATTTCATGTTCCAATTCTGCCTGCCAATAGAAAAATTACCATTACCATCTCAAGGAAATGATTGCCCATTTTCTAACCTTTCATCCTTGAAACCTAAATGGCATGAACCACCATCATCAACACAATATTGCCTTGAAAGTTCTACAACAGCTCTGGCAGTTAGGCTTGCATGTTCTGCAATCTCAGCCGCTGCTTGAGCAGCAGATGTAGCATCCTTAAATTTCTTATTCCAATTCTGCTTGCCAACAGAAAAATTACCATTACCATCTCCATGAAATGATTGCCTAAGTTCCAACCTTTCATCCTTGAAACTTAAGTGGCATGAACCACCATCATCAACACAGTATTGCCTTGAAAGTTATACAACAGCTCTGGCAGCAAGGCTACCATATTCGGCAAACTCAGTCGCTGCTTGAGCAGCAGAGGTAGCATCTTTAAATTTCATATTCAAATTCTGCCTGCCAGCAGAAACATTACTATCACCATCTCCAGGAAATGATTGCCCATGTTCCAACCTTTCATCCTTGAAACCTAAGTGGCATGAACCACCATCATCAACACAATATTGCCTTTAAAGTTCTACAACAGCTCTAGTAGCTAGGCTTGCATGTTCTGCAAACTCAGCCGCTGCTTGAGCAGCAGAGGTAACATCCTTAAATTTCTTGTTCCAATTCTGCCTGCCAACAGAAAAATTACCATTACCATCTCCAGGAAATGATTCCCCAAGTTCCAACCTTTCATCCTTGAAACCTAAGTGGCATGAACCACCATCATCAATAGAACATTGCCTTTAAAGTTCTACAACAGCTCTGGCAGCTAGGCTTGCCTGTTCTACAAACTCAGCCGCTGCTTGAGCAGCAGAGGTAGCATCCTTAAATTTCATGTTCCAATTTTGCCTGCCAACAGAAAAGTTACCATTACCATCTCCAGGAAATGATTGCCCATGTTCCAACCTTTCATCCTTGAAACCTAAGTGGCATGAACCACCATCATAAACACAATATTGCCTTTAAAGTTCTACAACAGCTCTAGCAGCTAGGCTTGCATGTTCTGCAAACTCAGCCACTGCTTGAACAGCAGAGGTAGCATCCTTAAATTTCTTGTTCCAATTCTGCCTACCAACAAAAAAATTACCATTACCATCTCCAGGAAATGATTGCCCAAGTTCCAACCTTTCATCCTTGAAACCTAAGTGGCATGAACCACCATCATCAAAAGAACATTGCCTTTAAAGTTCTACAACAGCTCTGGCAGCTAGGCTTGCCTGTTCTACAAACTCAGCCGCTGCTTGAGCAGCAGAGGTAGCATCCTTAAATTTCATGCTCCAATTCTGCCTGCCAACAGAAAAATTACCATTACCATCTCCAGGAAATGATTTCCCATGTTCCAACCTTTCATCCTTGAAACCTAAGTGGCTTGAACCACCATCATCAACACAATATTGCCTTGAAAGTTCTCCAACAGCTCTGGCAGCTAGGCTTGCATGTTCTACAAACTCAGTCGTCGCTTGAGCAGCAGAGGTAGCATCTTTAAATTTCATGTTCAAATTCTGCCTGCCAGCAGAAACATTACTATCACCATCTCCAGGAAATGATTGCCAATGTTCCAACCTTTCATCCTTGAAACCTAAGTGGCATGAACTACCATCATCAACATAATATTGCCTTTAAAGTTCTACAACAGCTCTAGCAGCTAGGCTTGCATGTTCTGCAAACTCAGCCGCTGCTTGAGCAGCAGAGGTAGCATCCTTAAATTTCTTGTTCCAATTCTGCCTGCCAACAGAAAAATTACCATTACCATCTCCAGGAAATGATTCCCCAAGTTCCAACCTTTCATCCTTGAAACCTAAGTGGCATGAACCACCATCATCAATAGAACATTGCCTTTAAAGTTCTACAACAGCTCTGGCAGCTAGGCTTGCATGTTCTGCAAACTCAGCCGTCGCTTGAGCAGCAGAGGTAGCATCCTTAAATTTCATGTTCCAATTCTGCCTGCCAATAGAAAAATTACCATTACCATCTCAAGGAAATGATTGCCCATTTTCTAACCTTTCATCCTTGAAACCTAAATGGCATGAACCACCATCATCAACACAATATTGCCTTGAAAGTTCTACAACAGCTCTGGCAGTTAGGCTTGCATGTTCTGCAATCTTAGCCGCTGCTTGAGCAGCAGATGTAGCATCCTTAAATTTCTTATTCCAATTCTGCTTGCCAACAGAAAAATTACCATTACCATCTCCATGAAATGATTGCCTAAGTTCCAACCTTTCATCCTTGAAACTTAAGTGGCATGAACCACCATCATCAACACAGTATTGCCTTGAAAGTTATACAACAGCTCTGGCAGCAAGGCTACCATATTCGGCAAACTCAGCCGCTGCTTGAGCAGCAGAGGTAGCATCTTTAAATTTCATATTCAAATTCTGCCTGCCAGCAGAAACATTACTATCACCATCTCCAGGAAATGATTGCCCATGTTCCAACCTTTCATCCTTGAAACCTAAGTGGCATGAACCACCATCATCAACACAATATTGCCTTTAAAGTTCTACAACAGCTCTAGTAGCTAGGCTTGCATGTTCTGCAAACTCAGCCGCTGCTTGAGCAGCAGAGGTAACATCCTTAAATTTCTTGTTCCAATTCTGCCTGCCAACAGAAAATTACCATTACCATCTCCAGGAAATGATTCCCCAAGTTCCAACCTTTCATCCTTGAAACCTAAGTGGCATGAACCACCATCATCAATAGAACATTGCCTTTAAAGTTCTACAACAGCTCTGGCAGCTAGGCTTGTCTGTTCTACAAACTCAGCCGCTGCTTGAGCAGCAGAGGTAGCATCCTTAAATTTCATGTTCCAATTTTTCCTGCCAACAGAAAAATTACCATTACCATCTCCAGGAAATGATTGCCCATGTTCCAACCTTTCATCCTTGAAACCTAAGTGGCATGAACCACCATCATAAACACAATATTGCCTTTAAAGTTCTACAACAGCTCTAGCAGCTAGGCTTGCATGTTCTGCAAACTCAGCCACTGCTTGAACAGCAGAGGTAGCATCCTTAAATTTCTTGTTCCAATTCTGCCTACCAACAAAAAAATTACCATTACCATCTCCAGGAAATGATTGCCCAAGTTCCAACCTTTCATCCTTGAAACCTAAGTGGCATGAACCACCATCATCAAAAGAACATTGCCTTTAAAGTTCTACAACAGCTCTGGCAGCTAGGCTTGCCTGTTCTACAAACTCAGCCGCTGCTTGAGCAGCAGAGGTAGCATCCTTAAATTTCATGCTCCAATTCTGCCTGCCAACAGAAAAATTACCATTACCATCTCCAGGAAATGATTTCCCATGTTCCAACCTTTCATCCTTGAAACCTAAGTGGCTTGAACCACCATCATCAACACAATATTGCCTTGAAAGTTCTCCAACAGCTCTGGCAGCTAGGCTTGCATGTTCTACAAACTCAGTCGTCGCTTGAGCAGCAGAGGTAGCATCTTTAAATTTCATGTTCAAATTCTGCCTGCTAGCAGAAACATTACTATCACCATCTCCAGGAAATGATTGCCAATGTTCCAACCTTTCATCCTTGAAACCTAAGTGGCATGAACTACCATCATCAACATAATATTGCCTTTAAAGTTCTACAACAGCTCTAGCAGCTAGGCTTGCATGTTCTGCAAACTCAGCCGCTGCTTGAGCAGCAGAGGTAGCATCCTTAAATTTCTTGTTCCAATTCTGCCTGCCAACAGAAAAATTACCATTACCATCTCCAGGAAATGATTCCCCAAGTTCCAACCTTTCATCCTTGAAACCTAAGTGGCATGAACCACCATCATCAATAGAACATTGCCTTTAAAGTTCTACAACAGCTCTGGCAGCTAGGCTTGCATGTTCTGCAAACTCAGCCGTCGCTTGAGCAGCAGAGGTAGCATCCTTAAATTTCATGTTCCAATTCTGCCTGCCAATAGAAAAATTACCATTACCATCTCAAGGAAATGATTGCCCATTTTCTAACCTTTCATCCTTGAAACCTAAATGGCATGAACCACCATCATCAACACAATATTGCCTTGAAAGTTCTACAACAGCTCTGGCAGTTAGGCTTGCATGTTCTGCAATCTCAGCCGCTGCTTGAGCAGCAGATGTAGCATCCTTAAATTTCTTATTCCAATTCTGCTTGCCAACAGAAAAATTACCATTACCATCTCCATGAAATGATTGCCTAAGTTCCAACCTTTCATCCTTGAAACTTAAGTGGCATGAACCACCATCATCAACACAGTATTGCCTTGAAAGTTATACAACAGCTCTGGCAGCAAGGCTACCATATTCGGCAAACTCAGTCGCTGCTTGAGCAGCAGAGGTAGCATCTTTAAATTTCATATTCAAATTCTGCCTGCCAGCAGAAACATTACTATCACCATCTCCAGGAAATGATTGCCCATGTTCCAACCTTTCATCCTTGAAACCTAAGTGGCATGAACCACCATCATCAACACAATATTGCCTTTAAAGTTCTACAACAGCTCTAGTAGCTAGGCTTGCATGTTCTGCAAACTCAGCCGCTGCTTGAGCAGCAGAGGTAACATCCTTAAATTTCTTGTTCCAATTCTGCCTGCCAACAGAAAAATTACCATTACCATCTCCAGGAAATGATTCCCCAAGTTCCAACCTTTCATCCTTGAAACCTAAGTGGCATGAACCACCATCATCAATAGAACATTGCCTTTAAAGTTCTACAACAGCTCTGGCAGCTAGGCTTGCCTGTTCTACAAACTCAGCCGCTGCTTGAGCAGCAGAGGTAGCATCCTTAAATTTCATGTTCCAATTTTGCCTGCCAACAGAAAAGTTACCATTACCATCTCCAGGAAATGATTGCCCATGTTCCAACCTTTCATCCTTGAAACCTAAGTGGCATGAACCACCATCATAAACACAATATTGCCTTTAAAGTTCTACAACAGCTCTAGCAGCTAGGCTTGCATGTTCTGCAAACTCAGCCACTGCTTGAACAGCAGAGGTAGCATCCTTAAATTTCTTGTTCCAATTCTGCCTACCAACAAAAAAATTACCATTACCATCTCCAGGAAATGATTGCCCAAGTTCCAACCTTTCATCCTTGAAACCTAAGTGGCATGAACCACCATCATCAAAAGAACATTGCCTTTAAAGTTCTACAACAGCTCTGGCAGCTAGGCTTGCCTGTTCTACAAACTCAGCCGCTGCTTGAGCAGCAGAGGTAGCATCCTTAAATTTCATGCTCCAATTCTGCCTGCCAACAGAAAAATTACCATTACCATCTCCAGGAAATGATTTCCCATGTTCCAACCTTTCATCCTTGAAACCTAAGTGGCTTGAACCACCATCATCAACACAATATTGCCTTGAAAGTTCTCCAACAGCTCTGGCAGCTAGGCTTGCATGTTCTACAAACTCAGTCGTCGCTTGAGCAGCAGAGGTAGCATCTTTAAATTTCATGTTCAAATTCTGCCTGCCAGCAGAAACATTACTATCACCATCTCCAGGAAATGATTGCCAATGTTCCAACCTTTCATCCTTGAAACCTAAGTGGCATGAACTACCATCATCAACATAATATTGCCTTTAAAGTTCTACAACAGCTCTAGCAGCTAGGCTTGCATGTTCTGCAAACTCAGCCGCTGCTTGAGCAGCAGAGGTAGCATCCTTAAATTTCTTGTTCCAATTCTGCCTGCCAACAGAAAAATTACCATTACCATCTCCAGGAAATGATTCCCCAAGTTCCAACCTTTCATCCTTAAAACCTAAGTGGCATGAACCACCATCATCAACAGAACATTGCCTTTAAAGTTCTACAACAGCTCTAGCAGCTAGGCTTGCATGTTCTGCAAACTCAGCCGCTGCTTGAGCAGCAGAGGTAGCATCCTTAAATTTCTTGTTCCAATTCTGCCTGCCAACAGAAAAATTACCATTACCATCTCCAGGAAATGATTCCCCAAGTTCCAACCTTTCATCCTTGAAACCTAAGTGGCATGAACCACCATCATCAATAGAACATTGCCTTTAAAGTTCTACAACAGCTCTGGCAGCTAGGCTTGCATGTTCTGCAAACTCAGCCGTCGCTTGAGCAGCAGAGGTAGCATCCTTAAATTTCATGTTCCAATTCTGCCTGCCAATAGAAAAATTACCATTACCATCTCAAGGAAATGATTGCCCATTTTCTAACCTTTCATCCTTGAAACCTAAATGGCATGAACCACCATCATCAACACAATATTGCCTTGAAAGTTCTACAACAGCTCTGGCAGTTAGGCTTGCATGTTCTGCAATCTCAGCCGCTGCTTGAGCAGCAGATGTAGCATCCTTAAATTTCTTATTCCAATTCTGCTTGCCAACAGAAAAATTACCATTACCATCTCCATGAAATGATTGCCTAAGTTCCAACCTTTCATCCTTGAAACTTAAGTGGCATGAACCACCATCATCAACACAGTATTGCCATGAAAGTTATACAACAGCTCTGGTAGCAAGGCTACCATATTCGGCAAACTCAGCCGCTGCTTGAGCAGCAGAGGTAGCATCTTTAAATTTCATATTCAAATTCTGCCTGCCAGCAGAAACATTACTATCACCATCTCCAGGAAATGATTGCCCATGTTCCAACCTTTCATCCTTGAAACCTAAGTGGCATGAACCACCATCATCAACACAATATTGCCTTTAAAGTTCTACAACAGCTCTAGTAGCTAGGCTTGCATGTTCTGCAAACTCAGCCGCTGCTTGAGCAGCAGAGGTAACATCCTTAAATTTCTTGTTCCAATTCTGCCTGCCAACAGAAAATTACCATTACCATCTCCAGGAAATGATTCCCCAAGTTCCAACCTTTCATCCTTGAAACCTAAGTGGCATGAACCACCATCATCAATAGAACATTGCCTTTAAAGTTCTACAACAGCTCTGGCAGCTAGGCTTGCCTGTTCTACAAACTCAGCCGCTGCTTGAGCAGCAGAGGTAGCATCCTTAAATTTCATGTTCCAATTTTTCCTGCCAACAGAAAAATTACCATTACCATCTCCAGGAAATGATTGCCCATGTTCCAACCTTTCATCCTTGAAACCTAAGTGGCATGAACCACCATCATAAACACAATATTGCCTTTAAAGTTCTACAACAGCTCTAGCAGCTAGGCTTGCATGTTCTGCAAACTCAGCCACTGCTTGAACAGCAGAGGTAGCATCCTTAAATTTCTTGTTCCAATTCTGCCTACCAACAAAAAAATTACCATTACCATCTCCAGGAAATGATTGCCCAAGTTCCAACCTTTCATCCTTGAAACCTAAGTGGCATGAACCACCATCATCAAAAGAACATTGCCTTTAAAGTTCTACAACAGCTCTGGCAGCTAGGCTTGCCTGTTCTACAAACTCAGCCGCTGCTTGAGCAGCAGAGGTAGCATCCTTAAATTTCATGCTCCAATTCTGCCTGCCAACAGAAAAATTACCATTACCATCTCCAGGAAATGATTTCCCATGTTCCAACCTTTCATCCTTGAAACCTAAGTGGCTTGAACCACCATCATCAACACAATATTGCCTTGAAAGTTCTCCAACAGCTCTGGCAGCTAGGCTTGCATGTTCTACAAACTCAGTCGTCGCTTGAGCAGCAGAGGTAGCATCTTTAAATTTCATGTTCAAATTCTGCCTGCTAGCAGAAACATTACTATCACCATCTCCAGGAAATGATTGCCAATGTTCCAACCTTTCATCCTTGAAACCTAAGTGGCATGAACTACCATCATCAACATAATATTGCCTTTAAAGTTCTACAACAGCTCTAGCAGCTAGGCTTGCATGTTCTGCAAACTCAGCCGCTGCTTGAGCAGCAGAGGTAGCATCCTTAAATTTCTTGTTCCAATTCTGCCTGCCAACAGAAAAATTACCATTACCATCTCCAGGAAATGATTCCCCAAGTTCCAACCTTTCATCCTTAAAACCTAAGTGGCATGAACCACCATCATCAACAGAATATTGCCTTTAAAGTTCTACAACAGCTCTAGCAGCTAGGCTTGCATGTTCTGCAAACTCAGCCGCTGCTTGAGCAGCAGAGGTAGCATCCTTAAATTTCTTGTTCCAATTCTGCCTGCCAACAGAAAAATTACCATTACCATCTCCAGGAAATGATTCCCCAAGTTCCAACCTTTCATCCTTGAAACCTAAGTGGCATGAACCACCATCATCAATAGAACATTGCCTTTAAAGTTCTACAACAGCTCTGGCAGCTAGGCTTGCCTGTTCTACAAACTCAGCCGCTGCTTGAGCAGCAGAGGTAGCATCCTTAAATTTCATGTTCCAATTTTGCCTGCCAACAGAAAAATTACCATTACCATCTCCAGGAAATGATTGCCCATGTTCCAACCTTTCATCCTTGAAACCTAAGTGGCATGAACCACCATCATAAACACAATATTGCCTTTAAAGTTCTACAACAGCTCTAGCAGCTAGGCTTGCATGTTCTGCAAACTCAGCCACTGCTTGAACAGCAGAGGTAGCATCCTTAAATTTCTTGTTCCAATTCTGCCTACCAACAAAAAAATTACCATTACCATCTCCAGGAAATGATTGCCCAAGTTCCAACCTTTCATCCTTGAAACCTAAGTGGCATGAACCACCATCATCAAAAGAACATTGCCTTTAAAGTTCTACAACAGCTCTGGCAGCTAGGCTTGCCTGTTCTACAAACTCAGCCGCTGCTTGAGCAGCAGAGGTAGCATCCTTAAATTTCATGCTCCAATTCTGCCTGCCAACAGAAAAATTACCATTACCATCTCCAGGAAATGATTTCCCATGTTCCAACCTTTCATCCTTGAAACCTAAGTGGCTTGAACCACCATCATCAACACAATATTGCCTTGAAAGTTCTCCAACAGCTCTGGCAGCTAGGCTTGCATGTTCTACAAACTCAGTCGTCGCTTGAGCAGCAGAGGTAGCATCTTTAAATTTCATGTTCAAATTCTGCCTGCTAGCAGAAACATTACTATCACCATCTCCAGGAAATGATTGCCAATGTTCCAACCTTTCATCCTTGAAACCTAAGTGGCATGAACTACCATCATCAACATAATATTGCCTTTAAAGTTCTACAACAGCTCTAGCAGCTAGGCTTGCATGTTCTGCAAACTCAGCCGCTGCTTGAGCAGCAGAGGTAGCATCCTTAAATTTCTTGTTCCAATTCTGCCTGCCAACAGAAAAATTACCATTACCATCTCCAGGAAATGATTCCCGAAGTTCCAACCTTTCATCCTTAAAACCTAAGTGGCATGAACCACCATCATCAACAGAATATTGCCTTTAAAGTTCTACAACAGCTCTAGCAGCTAGGCTTGCATGTTCTGCAAACTCAGCCGCTGCTTGAGCAGCAGAGGTAGCATCCTTAAATTTCTTGTTCCAATTCTGCCTGCCAACAGAAAAATTACCATTACCATCTCCAGGAAATGATTCCCCAAGTTCCAACCTTTCATCCTTGAAACCTAAGTGGCATGAACCACCATCATCAATAGAACATTGCCTTTAAAGTTCTACAACAGCTCTGGCAGCTAGGCTTGCCTGTTCTACAAACTCAGCCGCTGCTTGAGCAGCAGAGGTAGCATCCTTAAATTTCATGTTCCAATTTTGCCTGCCAACAGAAAAATTACCATTACCATCTCCAGGAAATGATTGCCCATGTTCCAACCTTTCATCCTTGAAACCTAAGTGGCATGAACCACCATCATAAACACAATATTGCCTTTAAAGTTCTACAACAGCTCTAGCAGCTAGGCTTGCATGTTCTGCAAACTCAGCCACTGCTTGAACAGCAGAGGTAGCATCCTTAAATTTCTTGTTCCAATTCTGCCTACCAACAAAAAAATTACCATTACCATCTCCAGGAAATGATTGCCCAAGTTCCAACCTTTCATCCTTGAAACCTAAGTGGCATGAACCACCATCATCAAAAGAACATTGCCTTTAAAGTTCTACAACAGCTCTGGCAGCTAGGCTTGCCTGTTCTACAAACTCAGCCGCTGCTTGAGCAGCAGAGGTAGCATCCTTAAATTTCATGCTCCAATTCTGCCTGCCAACAGAAAAATTACCATTACCATCTCCAGGAAATGATTTCCCATGTTCCAACCTTTCATCCTTGAAACCTAAGTGCCTTGAACCACCATCATCAACACAATATTGCCTTGAAAGTTCTCCAACAGCTCTGGCAGCTAGGCTTGCATGTTCTACAAACTCAGTCGTCGCTTGAGCAGCAGAGGTAGCATCTTTAAATTTCATGTTCAAATTCTGCCTGCCAGCAGAAACATTACTATCACCATCTCCAGGAAATGATTGCCAATGTTCCAACCTTTCATCCTTGAAACCTAAGTGGCATGAACTACCATCATCAACATAATATTGCCTTTAAAGTTCTACAACAGCTCTAGCAGCTAGGCTTGCATGTTCTGCAAACTCAGCCGCTGCTTGAGCAGCAGAGGTAGCATCCTTAAATTTCTTGTTCCAATTCTGCCTGCCAACAGAAAAATTACCATTACCATCTCCAGGAAATGATTCCCCAAGTTCCAACCTTTCATCCTTAAAACCTAAGTGGCATGAACCACCATCATCAACAGAACATTGCCTTTAAAGTTCTACAACAGCTCTAGCAGCTAGGCTTGCCTGTTCTACAAACTCAGCCGCTGCTTGAGCAGCAGAGGTAGCATCCTTAAATTTCATGTTCCAATTTTGCCTGCCAACAGAAAAATTACCATTACCATCTCCAGGAAATGATTGCCCATGTTCCAACCTTTCATCCTTGAAACCTAAGTGGCATGAACCACCATCATAAACACAATATTGCCTTTAAAGTTCTACAACAGCTCTAGCAGCTAGGCTTGCATGTTCTGCAAACTCAGCCACTGCTTGAGCAGCAGAGGTAGCATCCTTAAATTTCTTGTTCCAATTCTGCCTACCAATAACAAAATTACCATTACCATCTCCAGGAAATGATTGCCCAAGTTCTAACCTTTCATCCTTGAAACCTAAGTGGCATGAACCACCATCATCAACAGAACATTGCCTTTAAAGTTCTACAACAGCTCTGGCACCTAGACTTGCCTGCTCTACAAACTCAGCCGCTGCTTGAGCAGCAGAGGTAGCATCCTTAAATTTCATGTTCCAATTTTGCCTGCCAACAGAAAAATTACCATTACCATCTCCAAGAAATGATTGCCCATGTTCCAACCTTTTATCCTTGAAACCTAAGTGGCTTGAACCACCATCATCAACACAATATTGCCTAGAAAGTTCTAGAACAGCTCTGGCAGCTAGGCTTCCATATTCTGCAAACTCAACCGCTGCTTGAGTAGTAGAGGTAGCATCCTAAAATTTCATGTTCCAATTCTGCCTGCCAATAGCAAAATAACCCTTACCATCTCCAGGAAATGATTGCCCATGTTCCAACTTTCATCCTTGTAACCTAAGTGGCATGAACCTCCATCATCAATACAATATTGCCTTTAAAGTTATACAACAGCTATGGCAGCTAGGCTAGCATGTTCTGCAAACTCAGCCGCTGCTTGAGAATCAGAGGTAGCATCCTTAAATTTCATGTTCCAATTCTGCCTTCCAACCGAAAAATTAACATTACCATCTGCAGGAAATGATTGCCCATGTTCCAATCTTTCATCCTTGAAACCTAAGTGGCATGAACCACCATCATCAACACAATATTGCCTAGAAAGTTCTAGAACAGCTCTGGCAGCTAGGCTTCCATATTCTGCAAACTCAACCGCTGCTTGAGTAGTAGAGGTAGCATCCTAAAATTTCATGTTCCAATTCTGCCTGCCAACAGCAAAATAACCCTTACCATCTCCAGGAAATGATTGCCCATGTTCCAACTTTCATCCTTGTAACCTAAGTGGCATGAACCACCATCATCAATACAATATTGCCTTTAAAGTTATACAACAGCTATGGCAGCTAGGCTAGCATGTTCTGCAAACTCAGCCGCTGCTTGAGCAACAGGGGTAGCATCCTTAAATTTCTTGTTCCAATTCTGCCTGCCAACAGAAAAATTACCATTACCATCTCCAGGAAATGATTGCCCAATTTCCAACCTTTAATCCTTGAAACCTAAGTGGCATGAACCACCATCATCATCACAATATTTCCTTGAAAGTTCTATAATATCTCTCGAAGCTAGGCTTGCATGTTCTGCAAACATAGCCGCTGCTTGAGCAGCAGAGGTTGCGTCCTTTAATTTCATGTTCCAATTCTGCCTGCCAACAAATAAATTACCATTACTATCTTAAGGAAATGATTGCCCATTTTCCAACCTTCCATCCTTGAAACCTAAGTGGCATGAACCACCATCATCAACACAATATTGCCTTTAATTTTCTACAACAGCTGTGGCTGCTAGGCTTGCATGTTCTGCAAACTCAGCCGCTGCTTGAGCAGTAGAGGTAGCATCCTTAAATGTCATGTTCCAATTCTACCTGCCAACAGAAAAATTACCATTTCCATCTCTAGGCAATAATTGCCCATGTTCCAACCTTTCATCCTTGAAACCTAAGTGGCATGAACCACTATCATAAACACAATATTGCTTTTAAAGTTCTACAACAGATGTGGCAGCTAGGCTTGCATGTTCTGCAAACTCAGCCGCTGCTTGAGAAGCAGAGGTAGCGTCCTTCAATTTCTTGTTCCAATTCTGCCTGCCAACAGAAAAATTACCATTACCATCTCCAGGAAATGATTGCCCAAGTTCCAACCTTTCATCCTTGAAACATAAGTGGCATGAACCACCATCATCAACACAATATTTCCTTTAAAGTTTTACAACAGCTCAGGCAGCTAGGCTTGCATATTCTGCAAACTCAGCCGATGCTTGAGCAGCAGAGGTAGCATCCTTAAATTTCATGTTCCAATTCTGCCTGCCAGCAGAAACATTACTATCACCATCTTCAGGAAATGATTGCCCATGTTCTAACCTTTCATCCTTGAAACCTAAGTGGCATGAACCACCATAATCAACACAATATTGCCTTTAAAGTTCTACAACAGCTCTAGCAGCTAGGCTTGCATCTTTTGCAAACTCAGCCACTGCTTGAGCAGCAGAGGTAGCATCCTTAAATTTCTTATTCCAATTCTGCCTACCAACAAAAGAATTACCATTACCATCTCAAGGAAATGATTGCCCAAGTTCCAACCTTTCATCCTTGAAACCTAAGTGGCATGAACCACCATCATCAACAGAACATTGCCTTTAAAGTTCTACAACAGCTCTGGCAGCTAGGCTTGAATGTTCTGCAAACTCAGCCGTCGCTTGAGCAGCAGAGGTAGCATCCTTAAATTTCATGTTCCAATTCTGCCTGCCAATAGAAAAATTACCATTACCATCTCAAGGAAATGATTGCCCATTTTCTAACCTTTTATCCTTGAAACCTAAATGGCATGAACCACCATCATCAACACAATATTGCCTTGAAAGTTCTACAACAGCTCTGGCAGTTAGGCTTGCATGTTCTGCAAACTCAGCCGCTGCTTGAGCAGCAGATGTAGCATTCTTAAATTTCTTATTCCAATTCTGCTTGCCAACAGAAAAATTACCATTACCATCTCCAGGAAATGATTGCCCAAGTTCCAACCTTTCATCCTTGAAACTTAAGTGGCATGAACCACCATCATCTACACAGTGTTGCCTTGAAAGTTCTACAACAGCTCTGGCAGCTAGGCTTCCATATTCGGCAAACGCAGCCGCTGCTTGAGCAGCAAAGGTAGCATCTTTAAATTTCATGTTAAAATTCTGCCTGCCAGCAGAAACATTACTATCACTATCTCCAGGAAATGATTGCCCATGTTCCAACCTTTCATCCTTGAAACCTAAGTGGCATGAACCACCATAATCAACACAATCTTGACTTTAAAGTTCTACAACAGCTCTAGCAGCTAGGCTTGCATGTTCTGCAAACTCAGCCACTCCTTGAGCAGCGGAGGTAGCATCCTTAAATTTCTTTTTCCAATTCTGCCTACCAACAAACAAATTACCATTACCATCTCCAGGAAATGATTGCCCAAGTTCCAACCTTTCATCCTTGAAACCTAAGTGGCATGAATCACCATCATCAACAGAACATTGCCTTTAAAGTTCTACAACAGCTCTGGCAGCTAGACTTGCTTGTTCTACAAACTCGGCCGCTGCTTGAGCAGCAGAGGTAGCATCCTTAAATTTCATGCTCCAATTCTGCCTGCCGACAGAAAAATTACCATTACCATCTCCAGGAAATGATTTCCCATGTTCCAACCTTTCATCCTTGAAACCTAAGTGGCTTGAACCACCATCATCAACACAATATTGCCTTGAAAGTTCTCCAACAGCAGAGGGCAGCTAGGCTTGCATGTTCTGCAAACTCAGCCGTCGCTTGAGCAGCAGAGGTAGCATCCTTAAATTTCATGTTCCAATTCTGCCTGCCAATAGAAAAATTACCATTACCATCTCAAGGAAATGATTGCCCATTTTCTAACCTTTCATCCTTGAAACCTAAATGGCATGAACCACCATCATCAACACAATATTGCCTTGAAAGTTCTACAACAGCTCTGGCAGTTAGGCTTGCATGTTCTGCAATCTCAGCCGCTGCTTGAGCAGCAGATGTAGCATCCTTAAATTTCTTATTCCAATTCTGCTTGCCAACAGAAAAATTACCATTACCATCTCCATGAAATGATTGCCCAAGTTCCAACCTTTCATCCTTGAAATTTAAGTGGCATGAACCACCATCATCAACACAGTATTGCCTTGAAAGTTATACAACAGCTCTGGCAGCTAGGCTTCCATATTCGGCAAACTCAGCCGCTGCTTGAGCAGCAGAGGTAGCATCTTTAAATTTCATGTTCAAATTCTTCCTGCCAGCAGAAACATTACTATCACCATCTCCAGGAAATGATTGCCCATGTTCCAACCTTTCATCCTTGAAACCTAAGTGGCATGAACCACCATCATCAACACAATATTGCCTTTAAAGTTCTACAACAGCTCTAGAAGCTAGGCTTGCATCTTTTGCAAACTCAGCCAGTGCTTGAGCAGCAGAGGTAGCATCCTTAAATTTCTTATTCCAATTCTGCCTACCAACAAAAGAATTACCATTACCATCTCAAGGAAATGATTGCCCAAGTTCCAACCTTTCATCCTTGAAACCTAAGTGGCATGCACCACCATCATCAACAGAACATTGCCTTTAAAGTTCTACAACAGCTCTGGCAGCTAGGCTTGAATGTTCTGCAAACTCAGCCGTCGCTTGAGCAGCAGAGGTAGCATCCTTAAATTTCATGTTCCAATTCTGCCTGCCAATAGAAAAATTACCATTACCATCTCAAGGAAATGATTGCCCATTTTCTAACCTTTTATCCTTGAAACCTAAATGGCATGAACCACCATCATCAACACAATATTGCCTTGAAAGTTCTACAACAGCTCTGGCAGTTAGGCTTGCATGTTCTGCAAACTCAGCCGCTGCTTGAGCAGCAGATGTAGCATTCTTAAATTTCTTATTCCAATTCTGCTTGCCAACAGAAAAATTACCATTACCATCTCCAGGAAATGATTGCCCAAGTTCCAACCTTTCATCCTTGAAACTTAAGTGGCATGAACCACCATCATCTACACAGTGTTGCCTTGAAAGTTCTACAACAGCTCTGGCAGCTAGGCTTCCATATTCGGCAAACTCAGCCGCTGCTTGAGCAGCAAAGGTAGCATCTTTAAATTTCATGTTAAAATTCTGCCTGCCAGCAGAAACATTACTATCACTATCTCCAGGAAATGATTGCCCATGTTCCAACCTTTCATCCTTGAAACCTAAGTGGCATGAACCACCATAATCAACACAATCTTGCCTTTACAGTTCTACAACAGCTCTAGCAGCTAGGCTTGCATGTTCTGCAAACTCAGCCACTCCTTGAGCAGCGGAGGTAGCATCCTTAAATTTCTTTTTCCAATTCTGCCTACCAACAAAAAAATTACCATTACCATCTCCAGGAAATGATTGCCCAAGTTCCAACCTTTCATCCTTGAAACCTAAGTGGCATGAATCACCATCATCAACAGAACATTGCCTTTAAAGTTCTACAACAGCTCTGGCAGCTAGACTTGCTTGTTCTACAAACTCGGCCGCTGCTTGAGCAGCAGAGGTAGCATCCTTAAATTTCATGCTCCAATTCTGCCTGCCGACAGAAAAATTACCATTACCATCTCCAGGAAATGATTTCCCATGTTCCAACCTTTCATCCTTGAAACCTAAGTGGCTTGAACCACCATCATCAACACAATATTGCCTTGAAAGTTCTCCAACAGCAGAGGGCAGCTAGGCTTGCATGTTCTGCAAACTCAGCCGTCGCTTGAGCAGCAGAGGTAGCATCCTTAAATTTCATGTTCCAATTCTGCCTGCCAATAGAAAAATTACCATTACCATCTCCATGAAATGATTGCCCAAGTTCCAACCTTTCATCCTTGAAATTTAAGTGGCATGAACCACCATCATCAACACAGTATTGCCTTGAAAGTTATACAACAGCTCTGGCAGCTAGGCTTCCATATTCGGCAAACTCAGCCGCTGCTTGAGCAGCAGAGGTAGCATCTTTAAATTTCATGTTCAAATTCTTCCTGCCAGCAGAAACATTACTATCACCATCTCCAGGAAATGATTGCCCATGTTCCAACCTTTCATCCTTGAAACCTAAGTGGCATGAACCACCATCATCAACACAATATTGCCTTTAAAGTTCCACAACAGCTCTAGCAGCTAGGCTTGCATGTTCTGCAAACTCAGCCGCTGCTTGAGCAGTAGAGGTAGCATCCTTAAATTTCTTGTTCCAATTCTGCCTGCCAACAGAAAAATTACCATTACCATCTCCAGGAAATGATTCCCCAAGTTCCAACCTTTCATCCTTGAAACCTAAGTGGCATGAACCACCATCATCAATAGAACATTGCCTTTAAAGTTCTACAACAGCTCTGGCAGCTAGGCTTGCCTGTTCTACAAACTCAGCCGCTGCTTGAGCAGCAGAGGTAGCATCCTTAAATTTCATGTTCCAATTTTGCCTGCCAACAGAAAAATTACCATTACCATCTCCAGGAAATGATTGCCCATGTTCCAACCTTTCATCCTTGAAACCTAAGTGGCATGAACCACCATCATAAACACAATATTGCCTTTAAAGTTCTACAACAGCTCTAGCAGCTAGGCTTGCATGTTCTGCAAACTCAGCCACTGCTTGAGCAGCAGAGGTAGCATCCTTAAATTTCTTGTTCCAATTCTGCCTACCAACAAAAAAATTACCATTACCATCTCCAGGAAATGATTGCCCAAGTTCCAACCTTTCATCCTTGAAACCTAAGTGGCATGAATCACCATCATCAACAGAACATTGCCTTTAAAGTTCTACAACAGCTCTGGCAGCTAGACTTGCTTGTTCTACAAACTCGGCCGCTGCTTGAGCAGCAGAGGTAGCATCCTTAAATTTCTTGTTCCAATTCTGCCTACCAACAAAAAAATTACCATTACCATCTCCAGGAAATGATTGCCCAAGTTCCAACCTTTCATCCTTGAAACCTAAGTGGCATGAACCACCATCATAAACACAATATTGCCTTTAAAGTTCTACAACAGCTCTAGCAGCTAGGCTTGCATGTTCTGCAAACTCAGCCACTGCTTGAGCATCAGAGGTAGCATCCTTAAATTTCTTGTTCCAATTCTGCCTACCAACAACAAAATTACCATTACCATCTCCAGGAAATGATTGCCCAAGTTCTAACCTTTCATCCTTGAAACCTAAGTGGCATGAACCACCATCATCAACAGAGCATTGCCTTTAAAGTTCTACAACAGCTCTGGCACCTAGACTTGCCTGCTCTACAAACTCAGCCGCTGCTTGAGCAGCAGAGGTAGCATCCTTAAATTTCATGTTCCAATTCTGCCTGCCAACAGAAAAATTACCATTACCATCTCCAGGAAATGATTGCCCATGTTCCAACCTTTCATCCTTGAAACCTAAGTGGCATGAACCACCATCATCAACACAATATTGCCTAGAAAGTTCTAGAACAGCTCTGGCAGCTAGGCTTCCATATTCTGCAAACTCAACCGCTGCTTGAGTAGTAGAGGTAGCATCCTAAAATTTCATGTTCCAATTCTGCCTGCCAACAACAAAATAACCCTTACCATCTCCAGGAAATGATTGCCCATGTTCCAACTTTCATCCTTGTAACCTAAGTGGCATGAACCACCATCATCAATACAATATTGCCTTTAAAGTTATACAACAGCTATGGCAGTTAGGCTAGCATGTTCTGCAAACTCAGCCGCTGCTTGAGAATCAGAGGTAGCATCCTTAAATTTCATGTTCCAATTCTGCCTTCCAACCGAAAAATTAACATTACCATCTGCAGGAAATGATTGCCCATGTTCCAATCTTTCATCCTTGAAACCTAAGTGGCATGAACCACCATCATCAACACAATATTGCCTAGAAAGTTCTAGAACAGCTATGGCAGCTAGGCTTCCATATTCTGCAAACTCAACCGCTGCTTGAGTAGTAGAGGTAGCATCCTAAAATTTCATGTTGCAATTCTGCCTGCCAACAGCAAAATAACCCTTACCATCTCCAGGAAATGATTGCCCATGTTCCAACTTTCATCCTTGTAACCTAAGTGGCATGAACCACCATCATCAATACAATATTGCCTTTAAAGTTATACAATAGCTATGGCAGCTAGGCTAGCATGTTCTGCAAACTCAGCCGCTGCTTGAGCAACAGGGGTAGCATCCTTAAATTTCTTGTTCCAATTCTGCCTGCCAACAGAAAAATTACCATTACCATCTCCAGGAAATGATTGCCCAATTTCCAACCTTTAATCCTTGAAACCTAAGTGGCATGAACCACCATCATCATCACAATATTTCCTTGAAAGTTCTATAATATCTCTCGAAGCTAGGCTTGCATGTTCTGCAAACATAGCCGCTGCTTGAGCAGCAGAGGTTGCGTCCTTTAATTTCATGTTCCAATTCTGCCTGCCAACAAATAAATTACCATTACCATCTTAAGGAAATGATTGCCCATTTTCCAACCTTCCATCCTTGAAACCTAAGTGGCATGAACCACCATCATCAACACAATATTGCCTTTAATGTTCTACAACAGCTCTGGCTGCTAGGCTTGCATGTTCTGCAAACTCAGCCGCTGCTTGAGCAGTAGAGGTAGCATCCTTAAATTTCATGTTCCAATTCTACCTGCCAACAGAAAAATTACCATTTCCATCTCTAGGAAATAACTGCCCATGTTCCAACCTTTCATCCTTGAAACCTAAGTGGCATGAACCACTATCATAAACACAATATTGCTTTTAAAGTTATACAACAGATGTGGCAGCTAGGCTTGCATGTTCTGCAAACTCAGCCGCTGCTTGAGAAGCAGAGGTAGCGTCCTTCAATTTCTTGTTCCAATTCTGCCTGCCAACAGAAAAATTACCATTACCATCTCCAGGAAATGATTGCCCAAGTTCCAACCTTTCATCCTTGAAACATAAGTGGCATGAACCACCATCATCAACACAATATTTCCTTTAAAGTTTTACAACAGCTCAGGCAGCTAGGCTTGCATATTCTCTAAACTCAGCCGCTGCTTAAGCAGTAGAGGTAGCATCCTTAAATTTCATGTTCCAATTCTGCCTGCCAGCAGAAACATTGCTATCACCATCTTCAGGAAATGATTGCCCATGTTCTAACCTTTCATCCTTGAAACCTAAGTGGCATGAACCACCATAATCAACACAATATTGCCTTTAAAGTTCTACAACAGCTCTAGCAGCTAGGCTTGCATGTTCTGCAAACTCAGCCACTGCTTGAGCAGCAGAGGTAGCATCCTTAAATTTCTTATTCCAATTCTGCCTACCAACAAAAGAATTACCATTACCATCTCCAGGAAATGATCGCCCAAGTTCCAACCTTTCATCCTTGAAACCTAAGTGGCATGAACCACCATCATCAACAGAACATTGCCTTTAAAGTTCTACAACAGCTCTGGCAGCTAGGCTTGAATGTTCTGCAAACTCAGCCGTCGCTTGAGCAGCAGAGGTAGCATCCTTAAATTTCATGTTCCAATTCTGCCTGCCAATAGAAAAATTACCATTACCATCTCAAGGAAATGATTGCCCATTTTCTAACCTTTTATCCTTGAAACCTAAATGGCATGAACCACCATCATCAACACAATATTGCCTTGAAAGTTCTACAACAGCTCTGGCAGTTAGGCTTGCATGTTCTGCAAACTCAGCCGCTGCTTGAGCAGCAGATGTAGCATTCTTAAATTTCTTATTCCAATTCTGCTTGCCAACAGAAAAATTACCATTACCATCTCCAGGAAATGATTGCCCAAGTTCCAACCTTTCATCCTTGAAACTTAAGTGGCATGAACCACCATCATCTACACAGTGTTGCCTTGAAAGTTCTACAACAGCTCTGGCAGCTTGGCTTCCATATTCGGCAAACTCAGCCGCTGCTTGAGCAGCAAAGGTAGCATCTTTAAATTTCATGTTAAAATTCTGCCTGCCAGCAGAAACATTACTATCACTATCTCCAGGAAATGATTGCCCATGTTCCAACCTTTCATCCTTGAAACCTAAGTGGCATGAACCACCATAATCAACACAATCTTGCCTTTAAAGTTCTACAACAGCTCTAGCAGCTAGGCTTGCATGTTCTGCAAACTCAGCCACTGCTTGAGCAGCGGAGGTAGCATCCTTAAATTTCTTTTTCCAATTCTGTCTACCAACAAAAAAATTACCATTACCATCTCCAGGAAATGATTGCCCAAGTTCCAACCTTTCATCCTTGAAACCTAAGTGGCATGAATCACCATCATCAACCGAACATTGCCTTTAAAGTTCTACAACAGCTCTGGCAGCTAGACTTGCTTGTTCTACAAACTCAGCCGTCGCTTGAGCAGCAGAGGTAGCATCCTTAAATTTCATGTTCCAATTCTGCCTGCCAATAGAAAAATTACCATTACCATCTCAAGGAAATGATTGCCCATTTTCTAACCTTTCATCCTTGAAACCTAAATGGCATGAACCACCATCATCAACACAATATTGCCTTCAAAGTTCTACAACAGCTCTGGCAGTTCGGCTTGCATGTTCTGCAATCTCAGCCGCTGCTTGAGCAGCAGATGTAGCATCCTTAAATTTCTTATTCCAATTCTTCTTGCCAATAGAAAAATTACCATTACCATCTCCATGAAATGATTGCCCAAGTTCCAACCTTTCATCCTTGAAACTTAAGTGGCATGAACCACCATCATCAACACAGTATTGCCTTGAAAGTTATAAAACAGCTCTGGCAGCTAGGCTTCCATATTCGGCAAACTCAGCCGCTGCTTGAGCAGCAGAGGTAGCATCTTTAAATTTCATGTTCAAATTCTGCCTGCCAGCAAAAACATTACTATCACCATCTCCAGGAAATGATTGCCCATGTTCCAACCTTTCATCCTTGAAACCTAAGTGGCATGAACCACCATCATCAACACAATATTGCCTTTAAAGTTCTACAACAGCTCTAGCAGCTAGGCTTGCATGTTCTGCAAACTCAGCCGCTGCTTGAGCAGCAGAGGTAGCATCCTTAAATTTCTTGTTCCAATTCTGCCTGCCAACAGAAAAATTACCATTACCATCTCCAGGAAATGATTGCCCATGTTCCAACCTTTCATCCTTGAAACCTAAGTGGCATGAACCACCATCATAAACACAATATTGCCTTTAAAGTTCTACAACAGCTTTAGCAGCTAGGCTTGCATGTTCTGCAAACTTAGCCACTGCTTGAGCAGCGGAGGTAGCATCCTTAAATTTCTTTTTCCAATTCTGCCTACCAACAAAAAAATTACCATTACCATCTCCAGGAAATGATTGCCCAAGTTCCAACCTTTTATCCTTGAAACCTAAGTGGCATGAATCACCATCATCAACAGAACATTGCCTTTAAAGTTCTACAACAGCTCTGGCAGCTAGACTTGCTTGTTCTACAAACTCGGCCGCTGCTTGAGCAGCAGAGGTAGCATCCTTAAATTTCATGCTCTAATTCTGCCTGCCGATAGAAAAATTACCATTACCATCTCCAGGAAATGATTTCCCATGTTCCAACCTTTCATCCTTGAAACCTAAGTGGCTTGAACCACCATCATCAACACAATATTGCCTTGAAAGTTCTCCAACAGCTCTGGCAGCTAGGCTTGCATGTTCTGCAAACTCAGCCGTCGCTTGAGCAGCAGAGGTAGCATCCTTAAATTTCATGTTCCAATTCTGCCTGCCAATAGAAAAATAACCATTACCATCTCAAGGAAATGATTGCCCATTTTCTAACCTTTCATCCTTGAAACCTAAATGGCATGAACCACCATCATCAACACAATATTGCCTTCAAAGTTCTACAACAGCTCTGGCAGTTAGGCTTGCATGTTCTGCAATCTCAGCCGCTGCTTGAGCAGCAGATGTAGCATCCTTAAATTTCTTATTCCAATTCTGCTTGCCAACAGAAAAATTACCATTACCATCTCCATGAAATGATCGCCCAAGTTCCAACCTTTCATCCTTGAAACTTAAGTGGCATGAACCACCATCATCAACACAGTATTGCCTTGAAAGTTATACAACAGCTCTGGCAGCTAGGCTTCCATATTCGGCAAACTCAGCCGCTGCTTGAGCAGCAGAGGTAGCATCTTTAAATTTCATGTTCAAATTCTGCCTGCCAGCAGAAACATTACTATCACCATCTCCAGGAAATGATTGCCCATGTTCCAACCTTTCATCCTTGAAACCTAAGTGGCATGAACCACCATCATCAACACAATATTGCCTTTAAAGTTCTACAATAGCTCTAGCAGCTAGGCTTGCATGTTCTGCAAACTCAGCCGCTGCTTGAGCAGCAGAGGTAGCATCCTTAAATTTCTTGTTCCAATTCTGCCTGCCAACAGAAAAATTACCATTACCATCTCCAGGAAATGATTCCCCAAGTTCCAACCTTTCATCCTTGAAACCTAAGTGGCATGAACCACCATCATCAATAGAACATTGCCTTTAAAGTTCTACAACAGCTCTGGCAGCTAGGCTTGCCTGTTCTACAAACTCAGCCGCTGCTTGAGCAGCAGAGGTAGCATCCTTAAATTTCATGTTCCAATTTTGCCTGCCAACAGAAAAATTACCATTACCATCTCCAGGAAATGATTGCCCATGTTCCAACCTTTCATCCTTGAAACCTAAGTGGCATGAACCACCATCATAAACACAATATTGCCTTTAAAGTTCTACAACAGCTTTAGCAGCTAGGCTTGCATGTTCTGCAAACTCAGCCACTGCTTGAGCAGCAGAGGTAGCATCCTTAAATTTCTTGTTCCAATTCTGCCTACCAAAATAAAAAATAACCATTACCATCTCCAGGAAATGATTGCCCAAGTTCCAACCTTTCATCCTTGAAACCTAAGTGGCATGAACCACCATCATCAACAGAACATTGCCTTTAAAGTTCTACAACAGCTCTGGCAGCTAGGCTTGCCTGTTCTACAAACTCAGCCGCTGCTTGAGTAGCAGAGGTAGCATCCTTAAATTTCATGCTCCAATTCTGCCTGCCAACAGAAAAATTACCATTACCATCTCCAGGAAATGATTTCCCATGTTCCAACCTTTCATCCTTGAAACCTAAGTGGCTTGAACCACCATCATCAACACAATATTGCCTTGAAAGTTCTCCAACAGCTCTGGCAGCTAGGCTTGCATGTTCTGCAAACTCAGCCATCGCTTGAGCAGCAGAGGTAGCATCCTTAAATTTCATGTTCCAATTCTGCCTGCCAATAGAAAAATTACCATTACCATCTCAAGGAAATGATCGCCCATTTTCTAACCTTTCATCCTTGAAACCTAAATGGCATGAACCACCATCATCAACACAATATTGCCTTGAAAGTTCTACAACAGCTCTGGTAGTTAGGCTTGCATGTTCTGCAAACTCAGCTGCTGCTTGAGCAGCAGATGTAGCATCCTTAAATTTCATGTTCCAATTCTTCTTGCCAACTAAAAAATTACCATTACCATCTCCATGAAATGATTGCCCAAGTTCCAACCTTTCATCCTTGAAACCTAAGTGGCATGAACCACCATCATCAACACAATATTGCCTTGAAAGTTCTACAACAGCTCTGGCAGTTAGGCTTGCATATTCTGCAAACTCCGTCGCTACTTGAGCAGCAGAGGTAGCATCCTTAAATTTCATGTTCCAATTCAGCCTGCCAGCAGAAACAATACAATAACCATCTCCAGGAAATGATTGCCCATGTTCCAACCTTTCATCCTTGAAACCTAAGTGGCATGAACCACCATCATCAACACAATATTGCCTTGAAAGTTCTACAACAGCTCTGGCAGTTAGGCTTGCATGTTCTGCAAACTCAGCCGCTGCTTGAGCAGCAGATGTAGCATCCTTAAATTTCTTATTCCAATTCTGCTTGCCAACAGAAAAATTACCATTACCATCTCCATGAAATGATTGCCCAAGTTCCAACCTTTCATCCTTGAAACTTAAGTGGCATGAACCACCATCATCAACACAGTATTGCCTTGAAAGTTATACAACAGCTCTGGCAGCTAGGCTTCCATATTCGGCAAACTCAGCTGTCGCTTGAGCAACAGAGGTAGCATCTTTAAATTTCATGTTCAAATTCTGCCTGCCAGCAGAAACATTACTATCACCATCTCCAGGAAATGATTGCCCATGTTCCAACCTTTCATCCTTGAAACCTAAGTGGCATGAACTACCATCATCAACACAATATTGCCTTTAAAGTTCTACAACAACTCTAGCAGCTCTGCTTGCATGTTCTGCAAACTCAGCCACTGCTTGAGCAGCAGAGGTAGCATCCTTAAATTTCTAATTCCATTTCTGCCTGCCAATAGAAAAATTACCATTACCATCTCCAGGAAATGATTGCCCAAGTTCTAACCTTTCATCCTTGAAACCTAAGTGGCATGAACCACCATCATCAACAGAACATTGCCTTTAAAGTTCTACAACAGCTCTGGCACCTAGACTTGCCTGCTCTACAAACTCAGCCGCTGCTTGAGCAGCAGAGGTAGCATCCTTAAATTTCATGTTCCAATTCTGCCTGCCAACAGAAAAATTACCATTACCATCTCCAGGAAATGATTGCCCATGTTCCAACCTTTCATCCTTGAAACCTAAGTGGCATGAACCACCATCATCAACACAATATTGCCTTGAAAGTTCTCCAACAGCTCTGGCAGCTAGGCTTGCATGTTCTGCAAACTCAGCTGTCGCTTGAGCAGCAGAGGTAGCACCCTTAAATTTTATGTTCCAATTCTGCCTGCCAATAGAAAAATTACTATTACCATCTCAAGGAAATGATTGCCCATTTTCCAACCTTTCATCCTTGAAACCTAAATGGCATGAACCACCATCATCAACACAATATTGCCTTGAAAGTTCTACAACAGCTCTGGCAGTTAGGCTTGCATGTTCTGCAAACTCAGCCACTGCTTGAGCAGCAGAGGTAGCATCCTTAAATTTCATGTTCCAATTATGCCTGCCAGCAGAAACATTACTATCACCATCTCTAGGAAATGATTGCCCATGTTCCAAGCTTTCATCCTTGAAACCTAAGTGGCATGAACCATCATCATCAACACAATATTGCCTTGAAAGTGCTATAATAGCTCTGGCAGCTAGGCTTGCATATTCTGCAAACGCAGCCGCTGCTTGAGCAGCAGAGGTAGCATCCTTAAATTTCATAATCAGATTTTGCCTACCAACAGAAAAATTACCATTACCATCTCTTGGAAATGATTGCCCGTGTTCCAACCTTTCATCCTTGAAACCTAAGTGGCATGAACCACCATTATCAATACATTATTGCCTTGAAAGTTCTATAATAGGTCTGGCAGCGAGGCTTGCATATTGTGCAAACTCAGCCGCTGCTTGAGCAACAGAGGTAGCATCCTTGAATTTCATGTTCCAATTTTGCCTGCCAACAGAAAAATTACCATTACCATCTCCAGGAAATGATTGCCCATGTTCCAACCTTTCATCCTTAAAACATAAGTGGCACGAACCACCATCATTAACACAATATTGCCTTGAAAGTTCTCCAACCGCTCTGGCACCTAGGCTTGCATGTTCTGCAAACATAGCCACTGCTTGAGCAGAAGAAGTAGCATCCTTAAATTTCGTGTTCCAATTCTACATGCCAACAGAAAGATTACGATAACCATGTCAAGGAAATGATTGTCCATGTTCTAACCTTTCATTCTTGAAAACAAAGTGGCATGAATCAGCATCATCAACACAATATTGCCTTGAAAGTTCTACAACAGCTCTGGCAGTTAGGCTTGCATTTTCTTCAAACTGAGTCGCTACTTGAGCAACAAAGGTAGCATCCTTAAATTTCATGTTCCAATTCTGCCTACCAATAGAAACATTACCATCACCATCTCGAGGAAATGATTGCCCATGTTCCAACCTTTCATCCTTGAAACCTAAGTGGCATGAACCACCATCATCAACACAGTATTGCCTTTAAAGTTCTACAATAGCTCTGGCAGCTAAGCTTGTATGTTCTTCAAACTCAGTCGCTACTTGAGCAGCAGAGGTAGCATCCTTAAATTTCATTTTTAAATTCTACCTGCCAACAGAAAAATTACCGTTTCCATCTCCAGGAAATGATTGCCCATGTTCCAAACTTTCATCCTTGAAACCTAAGTGGCATGAACCACCATCATCAACACAATATTGCCTTTAATATTCTACTACAGCTCTGGCAGCTAGGTTTGCATGTTCTGCAAAATCAGCCACTGCTTGAGCAGCAGTGGTAGCATCCTTAAATTTCATGTTCCTATTCTGCCTACCAATAGAAAAATTACCATTACCATCTCCAGGAAATGATTGCCCATGTTCCAACCTTTCATCCTTGAAACCTAAGTGGCATGAACCACCATCATCAATATAATATTGCATTGCAAGTTCTATAATAGCTCTGGAAGCTAGGCTAGCATGTTCTGCAAACTCAGCCTCTGCTTGACCAGCAGAGGTTGCATCCTTAAATTTCATGTTCCAATTCTACCTGCCAATAGAAAATTTACCATCACCATCTCCAGGAAATGATTGCCCATGTTCCAACCTTTCATCCTTGAAACCTAAGTGGCATGAACCACCATCATCAACACAATATTGCCTTGTAAGTTCTATAATAGCTCTGGAAGCTAGGCTAGCATGATCTGCAAACTCAACCGCTGCTTGAGCAGCAGAGGTAGCATCCTTAAATTTAATGTTCCAATTCTGCCTGCCAGCAGAAACATTACTATCACCATCTCCAGGAAATGATTGCCCATGTTCCAAGCTTTCATCCTTGAAACCTAAGTGGCATGAACCACCATCATCAACACAATATTTCCTTGAAAGTGCTATAATAGCTCTAGCAGCTAGGCTTGCATATTCTGCAAACTCAGATGCTGCTTGAGCAACAGAGGTAGCATCCTTAAATTTCATTTCCAAATTTTGCCTACCAACAAAAAAATTACCATTACCATCTCAATGAAATGATTGCCCGTATTCCAACCTTTCATCCTTGAAACCTAAGTGGCATGAACCACCATCATCAATACAATATTGCCTTGAAAGTTCTATAATAGGTCTGGCAGCGAAGCTTGCATATTATGCACGGAACAGAGGTAGCATCCTTAAATTTCATGTTCTAATTCTGCCTGCAAGCAGAAACATTACTATCACCATCTACAGGAAATGGTTGCCCATGTTTCAACCTTTCATCCTTGAAACCTAAGTGGCATGAACCACCATCATTAACACAATATTGCCTTGAAAATTCTCCAACAGCTCTGGCAGCTAGGCTTGCATGTTCTGCAAACTCAGCCGCTGCTTGAGCAGCAGAGGTAGCATCCTTAAATTTCATGTTCCAATTCTACCTGCCAACAGAAAGATTACCATTACCATCTCAAGGAAATGATTGCCCATGTTCTAACCTTTCATTCTTGAAAACAAAGTGGCATGAACCAGCATCATCAACACAATATTGCCTTGAAAGTTCTACAACAGCTGTGGCAGTTAGGCTTGCAATTTCTTCAAACTGAGTCGCTACTTGAGCAACAGAGGTAGCATCCTTAAATTTCATGTTCCAATTCTGCCTACCAATAGAAACATTACCATCACCATCTCGAGGAAATAATTGCCCATGTTCCAACCTTTCATCCTTGAAACCTAAGTGGCATGAACCACCATCATCAACACAGTATTGCCTTTAAAGTTCTACAATAGCTCTGGCAGCTAAGCTTGTATGTTCTGCAAACTCAGTCGCTACTTGAGCAGCAGAGGTAGCATCCTTAAATTTCATTTTTAAATTCTACCTGCCAACAGAAAAATTACCATTTCCATCTCCAGGAAATGATTGCCCATGTTCCAAACTTTCATCCTTGAAACCTAAGTGGCATGAACCACCATCATCAACACAATATTGCCTTTAAAATTCTACTACAGCTCTGGCAGCTAGGTTTGCATGTTCTGCAAAATCAGCCACTGCTTGAGCAGCAGTGGTAGCATCCTAAATTTCATGTTCCTATTATGCCTACCAACAGAAAAATTACCATTACCATCTCCAGGAAATGATTGCCCATGTTCCAACCTTTCATCCTTGAAACCTAAGTGGCATGAACCACCATCATCAACACAATATTGCCTTGAAAGTGCTATAATAGCTCTAGCAGCTAGGCTTGCATATTCTGCAAACTCAGATGCTGCTTGACCAGCAGAGGTAGCATCCTTAAATTTCATTTTCAAATTTTGCCTACCAACAGAAAAATTACCATTACCATCTCAATGAAATGATTGCTCGTGTTCCAACCTTTCATCCTTGAAACCTAAGTGGCATGAACCACCATCATCAATACAATATTGCCTTGAAAGTTCTATAATAGGTCTGGCAGCGAAGCTTGCATATTATGCACGGAACAGAGGTAGCATCCTTAAATTTCATGTTCTAATTCTGCCTGCCAGCAGAAACATTACTATCACCATCTACAGGAAATGGTTGCCCATGTTTCAACCTTTCATCCTTGAAACCTAAGTGGCATGAACCACCATCATTAACACAATATTGCCTTGAAAATTCTCCAACAGCTCTGGCAGCTAGGCTTGCATGTTCTGCAAACTCAGCCGCTGCTTGAGATGCAGAGGTAGCATCCTTAAATTTCATGTTCCAATTCTACCTGCCAATAGAAAGATTACCATTACCATCTCAAGGAAATGATTGCCCATGTTCTAACCTTTCATTCTTGAAAACAAAGTGGCATGAACCAGCATCATCAACACAATATTGCCTTGAAAGTTCTACAACAGCTGTGGCAGTTAGGCTTGCATTTTCTTCAAACTGAGTCGCTACTTGAGCAACAGAGGTAGCATCCTTAAATTTCATGTTCCAATTCTGCCTACCAATAGAAACATTACCATCACCATCTCGAGGAAATAATTGCCCATGTTCCAACCTTTCATCCTTGAAACCTAAGTGGCATGAACCACCATCATCAACACAGTATTGCCTTTAAAGTTCTACAATAGCTCTGGCAGCTAAGCTTGTATGTTCTGCAAACTCAGTCGCTACTTGAGCAGCAGAGGTAGCATCCTTAAATTTCATTTTTAAATTCTACCTTCCAACAGAAAAATTACCGTTTCCATCTCCAGGAAATGATTGCCCATGTTCCAAACTTTCATCCTTGAAACCTAAGTGGCATGAACCACCATCATCAACACAATATTGCCTTTAAAATTCTACTACAGCTCTGGCAGCTAGGTTTGCATGTTCTGCAAAATCAGCCACTGCTTGAGCAGCAGTGGTAGCATCCTAAATTTCATGTTCCTATTCTGCCTACCAACAGAAAAATTACCATTACCATCTCCAGGAAATGATTGCCCATGTTCCAACCTTTCATCCTTGAAACCTAAGTGGCATGAACCACCATCATCAATATAATATTGCATTGCAAGTTCTATAATAGCTCTGAAAGCTAGGCTAGCATGTTCTGCAAACTCAGCCTCTGCTTGACCAGCAGACGTTGCATCCTTAAATTTCATGTTCGAATTCTACCTGCCAACAGAAAATTTACCATCACCATCTCCAGGAAATGATTGCCCATGTTCCAACCTTTCATCCTTGAAACCTAAGTGGCATGAACCACCATCATCAACACAATATTGCCTTGCAAGTTCTATAATAGCTCTGGAAGCTAGGCTAGCATGATCTGCAAACTCAGCCGCTGCTTGAGCAGCAGAGGTAGCATCCTTAAATTTAATGTTCCAATTCTGCCTGCCAGCAGAAACATTACTGTCACCATCTCCAGGAAATGATTGCCCATGTTCCAAGCTTTCATCCTTGAAACCTAAGTGGCATGAACCACCATCATCAACACAATATTGCCTTGAAAGTGCTATAATAGCTCTAGCAGCTAGGCTTGCATATTCTGCAAACTCAGATGCTGCTTGAGCAGCAGAGGTCGCATCCTTAAATTTCATTTCCAAATTTTGCCTACCAACAGAAAAATTACCATTACCATCTCAATGAAATGATTGCCCGTATTCCAACCTTTCATCCTTGAAACCTAAGTGGCATGAACCACCATAATCAATACAATATTGCCTTGAAAGTTCTATAATAGGTCTGGCAGCGAAGCTTGCATATTATGCACGGAACAGAGGTAGCATCCTTAAATTTCATGTTCTAATTCTGCCTGCCAGCAGAAACATTACTATCACCATCTACAGGAAATGGTTGCCCATGTTTCAACCTTTCATCCTTGAAACCTAAGTGGCATGAACCACCATCATTAACACAATATTGCCTTGAAAATTCTCCAACAGCTCTGGCAGCTAGGCTTGCATGTTCTGCAAACTCAGCCGCTGCTTGAGCAGCAGAGGTAGCATCCTTAAATTTCATGTTCCAATTCTACCTGCCAACAGAAAAATTACCGTTTCCATCTCCAGGAAATGATTGCCCATGTTCCAAACTTTCATCCTTGAAACCTAAGTGGCATGAACCACCATCATCAACACAATATTGCCTTTAAAATTCTACTACAGCTCTGGCAGCTAGGTTTGCATGTTCTGCAAAATCAGCCACTGCTTGAGCAGCAGTGGTAGCATCCTAAATTTCATGTTCCTATTCTGCCTACCAACAGAAAAATTACCATTACCATCTCCAGGAAATGATTGCCCATGTTCCAACCTTTCATCCTTGAAACCTAAGTGGCATGAACCACCATCATCAATATAATATTGCATTGCAAGTTCTATAATAGCTCTGGAAGCTAGGCTAGCATGTTCTGCAAACTCAGCCTCTGCTTGACCAGCAGACGTTGCATCCTTAAATTTCATGTTCCAATTCTACCTTCCAACAGAAAATTTACCATCACCATCTCCAGGAAATGATTGCCCATGTTCCAACCTTTCATCCTTGAAACCTAAGTGGCATGAACCACCATCATCAACACAATATTGCCTTGCAAGTTCTATAATAGCTCTGGAAGCTAGGCTAGCATGATCTGCAAACTCAGCCGCTGCTTGAGCAGCAGAGGTAGTATCCTTAAATTTAATGTTCCAATTCTGCCTGCCAGCAGAAACATTACTATCACCATCTCCAGGAAATGATTGCCCATGTTCCAAGCTTTCATCCTTGAAACCTAAGTGGCATGAACCACCATCATCAACACAATATTGCCTTGAAAGTGCTATAATAGCTCTAGCAGCTAGGCTTGCATATTCTGCAAATTCAGATGCTGCTTGAGCAGCAGAGGTCGCATCCTTAAATTTCATTTTCAATTTTTGCCTACCAACAGAAAAATTACCATTACCATCTCCAGGAAATGATTGCCCGTGTTCCAACCTTTCATCCTTGAAACCTAAGTGGCATGAACCACCATCATCAATACAATATTGCCTTGAAAGTTCTATAATAGGTCTGGCAGCGAAGCTTGCATATTATGCACAGAACAAAGGTAGCATCCTTAAATTTCATGTTCTAATTCTGCCTGCCAGCAGAAACATTACTATCACCATCTACAGGAAATGGTTGCCCATGTTTCAACCTTTCATCCTTGAAACCTAAGTGGCATGAACCACCATCATTAACACAATATTGCCTTGAAAATTCTCCAACAGCTCTGGCAGCTAGGCTTGCATGTTCTGCAAACTCAGCCGCTGCTTGAGCAGCAGAGGTAGCATCCTTAAATTTCATGTTCCAATTCTACCTGCCAACAGAAAGATTACCATTACCATCTCAAGGAAATGATTGTCCATGTTCTAACCTTTCATCCTTGAAAACAAAGTGGCATGAACCACCATTATCAACACAATATTGCCTTTAAAGTTCTACAACAGCTCTGGCAGCTAGGCTTGCATGTTCTGCAAACCCAGTCGCTACTTGAGCAGCAGAGGTAGCATCCTTAAATTTCATGTTTAAATTCTGCCTGCCAACAGAAAAATTACCGTTTCCATCTCCAGGAAATGATTGCCCATGTTCAAACCTTTCATCCTTGAAACCTAAGTGGGATGAACCACCATCATCAACATAATATTGCCTTTAAAATTCTACAACAGCTCTGGCAGCTAGGTTTGCATGTTCTGCAAAATCAGCCACTTCTTGAGCAGTAGAGGTAGCATCCTTAAATTTCATGTTCCTATTCTGCCTACCAACAGAAAAATAACCATTACCATCTCCAGGAAATGATTGCCCATGTTCCAACCTTTCATCCATGAAACCTAAGTGGCATGAACCACCATCATCAACACAATATTGCCTTGCAAGTTCTATAATAGCTCTTGAAGCTAGGCTAGCATGTTCTGCAAACTCAGCCTCTGCTTGACCAGCAGAGGTTGCATCCTTAAATTTCATGTTCCAATTCCGCCTGCCAACAGAAAATTTACCATCACCATCTCCAGGAAATGACTGCCCATGTTCCAACCTTTAATCCTTGAAACCTAAGTGGCATGAACCACCATCATCAACACAATATTGCCTTGAAAGTTCTACAACAACTCTGGAAGTTAGGCCTGCATGTTCTGCAAACTTCGTCGCTACTTGAGCAGCAGAGGTAGCATCCTTAAATTTCATGTTCCAATTCTGCCTGCCAGCAGAAACATTACTATCACCATCTCCAGGAAATGATTGCCCATGTTCCAAGCTTTCATCCTTGAAACCTAAGTGGCATGAACCACCATCATCAACACAATATTGCCTTGAAAGTGCTATAATATCTCTGGAAGCTAGGCTTGCATATTCTACAAACTCAACCGCTGCTTGAGCAGCAGAGGTAGCATACTTAAATTTCATATTCAAATTTTGTCTACCAACAGAAATATTACCATTACCATCTCCAGGAAATAATTGCCCATGTTCCAACCTTTCATCCTTGAAACCTAAGTGGCATGAACCACCATCATCAATACAATATTGCCTTGAAAGTTCTATAATAGGTCTGGCAGCGAAGCTTGCATATTATGCACAGAACAGAGGTAGCATCCTTAAATTTCATGTTCTAATTCTGCCTGCCAGCAGAAACATTACTATCACCATCTACAGGAAATGGTTGCCCATGTTTCAACCTTTCATCCTTGAAACCTAAGTGGCATGAACCACCATCATTAACACAATATTGCCTTGAAAATTCTCCAACAGCTCTAGCAGCTAGGCTTGCATGTTCTGCAAACTCAGCCGCTGCTTGAGCAGCACAGGTAGCATCCTTAAATTTAATGTTCCAATTCTACCTGCCAACAGAAAGATTACCATTACCATCTCAAGGAAATGATTGTCCATGTTCTAACCTTTCATCCTTGAAAACAAAGTGGCATGAACCACCATTATCAACACAATATTGCCTTTAAAGTTCTACAACAGCTCTGGCAGCTAGGCTTGCATGTTCTGCAAACCCAGTCGCTACTTGAGCAGCAGAGGTAGCATCCTTAAATTTCATGTTTAAATTCTGCCTGCCAACAGAAAAATTACCGTTTCCATCTCCAGGAAATGATTGCCCATGTTCAAACCTTTCATCCTTGAAACCTAAGTGGGATGAACAACCATCATCAACATAATATTGCCTTTAAAATTCTACAACAGCTCTGGCAGCTAGGTTTGCATGTTCTGCAAAATCAGCCACTGCTTGAGCAGTAGAGGTAGCATCCTTAAATTTCATGTTCCTATTCTGCCTACCAACAGAAAAATAACCATTACCATCTCCAGGAAATGATTGCCCATGTTCCAACCTTTCATCCATGAAACCTAAGTGGCATGAACCACCATCATCAACACAATATTGCCTTGCAAGTTCTATAATAGCTCTGGAAGCTAGGCAAGCATGTTCTACAAACTCAGCCTCTGCTTGACCAGCAGAGGTTGCATCCTTAAATTTCATGTTCCAATTCCGCCTGCCAACAGAAAATTTACCATCACCATCTCCTGGAAATGACTGCCCATGTTCCAACCTTTAATCCTTGAAACCTAAGTGGCATGAACCACCATCATCAACACAATATTGCCTTGAAAGTTCTACAACAACTCTGGAAGTTAGGCCTGCATGTTCTGCAAACTTCGTCGCTACTTGAGCAGCAGAGGTAGCATCCTTAAATTTCATGTTCCAATTCTGCCTGCCAGCAGAAACATTACTATCACCATCTCCAGGAAATGATTGCCCATGTTCCAAGCTTTCATCCTTGAAACCTAAGTGGCATGAACCACCATCATCAACACAATATTGCCTTGAAAGTGCTATAATATCTCTGGAAGCTAGGCTTGCATATTCTACAAACTCAGCCGCTGCTTGAGCAGCAGAGGTAGCATACTTAAATTTCATATTCAAATTTTGTCTACCAATAGAAATATTACCATTACCATCTCCAGGAAATAATTGCCCATGTTCCAACCTTTCATCCTTGAAACCTTAGTGGCATGAACCACCATCATCAATACAATATTGCCTTGAAAGTTCTATAATAGGTCTGGCAGCGAAGCTTGCATATTCTGCAAACTCAGCCGCTGCTTGAGCAATAGAGGTAGCAACCTTAAATTTCATGTTCCAATTCTGCCTGCCCGCAGAAACATTACTATCACCATCTCCAGGAAGTGGTCGCCCATGTTCCAATCTTTCCTCCTTGAAACCTAAGTGGCATGAACCACCATCATTAACACAATATTGCCTTGAATGTTCTCCAATTGCTCTGGCAGCTAGGCTTGCATGTTCTGCAAACTCAGCCGCTGCTTGAGCAGCAGAGGTAGCATCCTTATATTTTATGTTCCAATTCTACCTGCCAACAGAAAGATTACCTTTACCATCTCAAGGAAATGATTTTCCATGTTCTAACCTTTCATCCTTGAAAACAAAGTGGCATGAACCAGCATCATCAACACAATATTGCCTTTAAAGTTCTACAACAGCTCTGGCAGTTAGGCTTGAAGTTTCTTCAAACTCAGTCGCTACTTGAGCAACAGAGGTAGCATCCTTAAATTTCATGTTCCAATTCTGCCTGCCAATAGAAACATTACAATCACCATATCCAGGAAATGATGCCCATGTTCCAACCTTTCATCCTTGAAACCTAAGTGGCATGAACCACCATCATCAACACAATATTGCCTTTAAAGTTCTACAACAGCTCTGGCAGCTAGGCTTGCATGTTCTGCAAACTCAGTCGCTACTTGAGTAGCAGAGGTAGCATCCTTAAATTTCATGTTTAAATTCTGCCTGCCAACAGAACAATTACCGTTTCCATCTCCAGGAAATGATTGCCCATGTTCCAACCTTTCATCCTTGAAACATAAGTGGCATGAACCACCATCATCAACATAATATTGCCTTTAAAATTCTACAACAGCTCTAGCAGCTCGGTTTGCATGTTCTGCAAAATCAGCCATTGCTTGAGCAGTAGAGGTAGCATCCTTAAATTTCATGTTCCTATTCTGCCTACCAACAAAAAAATTACCATTACCATCTCCAGGAAATGATTGCTCATGTTCCAACCTTTCATCCTTGAAACCTAAGTGGTATGAACCACCATCATCAAAACAATATTGCCTTGCAAGTTCTATAATAGCTATGGAAGCTAGGCTAGCATGTTCTGCAAACTCAGCCTCTACTTGACCAGCAGAGGTTGCATCCTTAAATTTCATGTTCCAATTCTACCAGCCAACAGAAAATTTACCATCACCATCTCCAGGAAATGATTGCCCATGTTCCAACCTTTCATCCTTGAAACCTAAGTGGCTTGAACCACCATCATCAACACAATATTGCCTTGAAAGTTCTACAACAGCTCTGGAAGTTAGGCCTGCATATTCTGCAAACTCCGTCGCTACTTGAGCAGCAGAGGTAGCATCCTTAAATTTCATGTTCCAATTCAGCCTGCCAGCAGAAACAATAAAATAACCATCTCCAGGAAATGATTGCCCATGTTCCAACCTTTCATCCTTGAAACCTAAGTGGCATGAACCACCATCATCAACACAATATTGCCTTGAAAGTGCTAAAATAGCTCTGGCAGCTAGGCTTGCATATTCTGCAAACTCAGTCGCTGCATGAGCAGCAGAGGTAGCATCCTTAAATTTCATATTCAAATTTTTTTCCTACCAACAGAAAAATTACCATTACCATCTCCAGGAAATAATTGCCCGTGTTCCAACCTTTCATCCTTGAAACCTAAGTGGCATGACCCACCATCATCAACACAATATTGCCTTGAAAGTTCTATAATAGGTCTGGCAGCGAAGCTTGCAAATTCTGCAAACTCAGCCGCTGCTTGAGCAACAGAGGTAGCAACCTTAAATTTCATGTTCCAATTCTACCTGCCAGCAGACACATTACTATCACCATCTCCAGGAAATGGTTGCCCATGTTCCAACCTTTCATCCTTGAAACCTAAGTGGCATGAACCACCATCATCAACACAATATTGCCTTGAAAGTTCTCCAACAGCTCTGGCAGCTAGGCTTGCATGTTCTGCAAACTCAGCCACTGCTTGAGCAGCAGAGGTTGCATCCTTAAATTTCATGTTCCAATTCTACCTGCCAACAGAAAGATTACCTTTACCATGTCAAGGAAATGATTGTCCATGTTCTAACCTTTCATCCTTGAAAACAAAGTGGCATGAACCAGCATCATCAACACAATATTGCCTTGAAAGTTCTACAACAGCTCTGGCAGATAGCCTTGCATGTTCTGCAAACTTCGTCGCTACTTGAGCAGCAGAGGTAGCATCCTTAAATTTCATGTTCCAATTCTGTCTGCCAGCAGAAACATTACTATCACCATCTCTAGGAAATGATTGCCCATGTTCCAAGCTTTCATCCTTGAAATCTAAGTGGCATGAACCACCATCATCAACACAATATTTCCTTGAAAGTGCTATAATATCTCTGGTAGCTAGGCTTGCATATTCTGCAAACTCAGCCGCTGCTTGAGCAGCAGAGGTAGCATACTTAAATTTCATATTCAAATTTTGCCTACCAACAGAAATATTACAATTACCATCTCCAGGAAATAATTGCCCATGTTCCAACCTTTCATCCTTGAAACCTAAGTGGCATGAACCACCATCATCAATACAATATTGCCTTGAAAGTTCAATAATAGGTCTGGCAGCGAAGCTTGCATATTCTGCAAACTCAGCCGCTGCTTGAGCAATAGAAGTAGCAACCTTAAATTTCATGTTCCAATTCTGCCTGCCCGCAGAAACATTATTATCACCATCTCCAGGAAGTGGTCGCCCATGTTCCAATCTTTCCTCCTTGAAACCTAAGTGGCATGAACCACCATCATTAACACAATATTGCCTTGAAAGTTCTCCAACTGCTCTGGCAGCTAGGCTTGCATGTTCTGCAAACTCAGCCGCTGCTTGAGCAGTAGAGGTAGCATCCTTATATTTCATGTTCCAATTCTACCTGCCAACAGAAAGATTACCTTTACCATCTCAAGGAAATGATTTTCCATGTTCTAACCTTTCATCCTTGAAAACAAAGTGGCATGAACCAGCATCATCAACACAATATTGCCTTTAAAGTTCTACAACAGGTCTGGCAGTTAGGCTTGAAGTTTCTTCAAACTCAGTCGCTACTTGAGCAACAGAGGTAGCATCCTTAAATTTCATGTTCCAATTCTGCCTGCCAATAGAAACATTACCATCACCATATCCAGGAAATGATGCCCATGTTCCAACCTTTCATCCTTGAAACCTAAGTGGCATAAACCACCATCATCAACACAATATTGCCTTTAAAGTTCTACAACAGCTCTGGCAGCTAGGCTTGCATGTTCTGCAAACTCAGTCGCTACTTGAGCAGCAGAGGTAGCATCCTTAAATTTCATGTTTAAATTCTACCTGCCAACAGAAAAATTACCGTTTCCATCTCCAGGAAATGATTGCTCATGTTCCAACCTTTCATCCTTGAAACCTAAGTGGCATGAACCACCATCATCAACATAATATTGCCTTTAAAATTCTACAACAGCTCTGGTAGCTAGGTTTGCATGTTCTACAAAATCAGTCATTGCTTGAGCAGTAGAGGTAGCATCCTTAAATTTCATTTTCCTATTCTGCCTACCAACAAAAAAATTACCATTACCATCTCCAGGAAATGATTGCTCATGTTCCAACCTTTCATCCTTGAAACCTAAGTGGCATGAACCACCATCATCAAAACAATATTGCCTTGCAAGTTCTATAATAGCTATGGAAGCTAGGCTAGCATGTTCTGCAAACTCAGCCTCTACTTGACCAGCAGAGGTTGCATCCTTAAATTTCATGTTCCAATTCTACCAGCCAACAGAAAATTTACCATCACCATCTCCAGGAAATGATTGCCCATGTTCCAACCATTCATCCTTGAAACCTAAGTGGCTTGAACCACCATCATCAACACAATATTGCCTTGAAAGTTCTACAACAGCTCTGGAAGTTAGGCCTGCATATTCTGCAAACTCCGTCGCCACTTGAGCAGCAGAGGTAGCATCCTTAAATTTCATGTTCCAATTCAGCCTGCCAGCAGAAACAATACAATAACCATCTCCAGGAAATGATTGCCCATGTTCCAAGCTTTCATCCTTGAAACCTAAGTGGCATGAACCACCATCATCAACACAATATTGCCTTGAAAGTGCTATAATATCTCTGGAAGCTAGGCTTGCATATTCTACAAACTCAGCCGCTGCTTGAGCAGCAGAGGTAGCATACTTAAATTTCATATTCAAATTTTGTCTACCAACAGAAATATTACCATTACCATCTCCAGGAAATAATTGCCCATGTTCCAACCTTTCATCCTTGAAACCTAAGTGGCATGAACCACCATCATCAATACAATATTGCCTTGAAAGTTCTATAATAGGTCTGGCAGCGAAGCTTGCATATTCTGCAAACTCAGCCGCTGCTTGAGCAATAGAGGTAGCAACCTTAAATTTCATGTTCCAATTCTGCCTGCCCGCAGAAACATTACTATCACCATCTCCAGGAAGTGGTCGCCCATGTTCCAATCTTTCCTCCTTGAAACCTAAGTGGCATGAACCACCATCATTAACACAATATTGCCTTGAATGTTCTCCAATTGCTCTGGCAGCTAGGCTTGCATGTTCTGCAAACTCAGCCGCTGCTTGAGCAGCAGAGGTAGCATCCTTATATTTTATGTTCCAATTCTACCTGCCAACAGAAAGATTACCTTTACCATCTCAAGGAAATGATTTTCCATGTTCTAACCTTTCATCCTTGAAAACAAAGTGGCATGAACCAGCATCATCAACACAATATTGCCTTTAAAGTTCTACAACAGCTCTGGCAGTTAGGCTTGAAGTTTCTTCAAACTCAGTCGCTACTTGAGCAACAGAGGTAGCATCCTTAAATTTCATGTTCCAATTCTGCCTGCCAATAGAAACATTACAATCACCATATCCAGGAAATGATGCCCATGTTCCAACCTTTCATCCTTGAAACCTAAGTGGCATGAACCACCATCATCAACACAATATTGCCTTTAAAGTTCTACAACAGCTCTGGCAGCTAGGCTTGCATGTTCTGCAAACTCAGTCGCTACTTGAGCAGCAGAGGTAGCATCCTTAAATTTCATGTTTAAATTCTGCCTGCCAACAGAAAAATTACCGTTTCCATCTCCAGGAAATGATTGCCCATGTTCCAACCTTTCATCCTTGAAACCTAAGTGGCATGAACCACCATCATCAACATAATATTGCCTTTAAAATTCTACAACAGCTCTAGCAGGTAGGTTTGCATGTTCTGCAAAATCAGCCATTGCTTGAGCAGTAGAGGTAGCATCCTTAAATTTCATGTTCCTATTCTGCCTACCAACAAAAAAATTACCATTACCATCTCCAGGAAATGATTGCTCATGTTCCAACCTTTCATCCTTGAAACCTAAGTGGCATGAACCACCATCATCAAAACAATATTGCCTTGCAAGTTCTATAATAGCTATGGAAGCTAGGCTAGCATGTTCTGCAAACTCAGCCTCTACTTGACCAGCAGAGGTTGCATCCTTAAATTTCATGTTCCAATTCTACCAGCCAACAAAAAATTTACCATCACCATCTCCAGGAAATGATTGCCCATGTTCCAACCTTTCATCCTTGAAACCTAAGTGGCTTGAACCACCATCATCAACACAATATTGCCTTGAAAGTTCTACAACAGCTCTGGAAGTTAGGCCTGCATATTCTGCAAACTCCGTCGCCACTTGAGCAGCAGAGGTAGCATCCTTAAATTTCATGTTCCAATTCAGCCTGCCAGCAGAAACAATACAATAACCATCTCCAGGAAATGATTGCCCATGTTCTAACCTTTCATCCTTGAAACCTAAGTGGCATGAACCACCATCATCAACACAATATTGCCTTGAAAGTGCTAAAATAGCTCTGGCAGCTAGCATCCTTAAATTTCATATTCAAATTTTTTTCCTACCAACAGAAAAATTACCATTACCATCTCCAGGAAATGATTGCCCGTGTTCCAACCTTTCATCCTTGAAACCTAAGTGGCATGAATCACCATCATCAACACAATATTGCCTTGAAAGTTCTATAATAGGTCTGGCAGCGAAGCTTGCATATTCTGCAAACTCAGCCGCTGCTTGAGCAACAGAGGTAGCAACCTTAAATTTCATGTTCCAATTCTACCTGCCAGCAGACACATTACTATCACCATCTCCAGGAAATGGTTGCCCATGTTCCAACCTTTCATCCTTGAAACCTAAGTGGCATGAACCACCATCATCAACACAATATTGCCTTGAAAGTTCTCCAACAGCTCTGGCAGCTAGGCTTGCATGTTCTGCAAACTCAGCCGCTGCTTGAGCAGCAGAGGTAGCATCCTTAAATTTCATGTTCCAATTCTACCTGCCAACAGAAAGATTACCTTTACCATGTCAAGGAAATGATTGTCCATGTTCTAACCTTTCATCCTTGAAAACAAAGTAGCATGAACCAGCATCATCAACACAATATTGCCTTGAAAGTTCTACAACAGCTCTGGCAGATAGCCTTGCATGTTCTGCAAACTTCGTCGCTACTTGAGCAGCAGAGGTAGCATCCTTAAATTTCATGTTCCAATTCTGTCTGCCAGCAGAAACATTACTATCACCATCTCCAGGAAATGATTGCCCATGTTCCAAGCTTTCATCCTTGAAACCTAAGTGGCATGAACCACCATCATCAACACAATATTGCCTTGAAAGTGCTATAATATCTCTGGCAGCTAGGCTTGCATATTCTGCAAACTCAGCCGCTGCTTGAGCAGCAGAGGTAGCATACTTAAATTTCATATTCAAATTTTGCCTACCAACAGAAATATACCATTACCATCTCCAGGAAATAATTGCCCATGTTCCAACCTTTCATCCTTGAAACCTAAGTGGCATGAACCACCATCATCAATACAATATTGCCTTGAAAGTTCTATAATAGGTCTGGCAGCGAAGCTTGCATATTCTGCAAACTCAGCCGCTGCTTGAGCAATAGAGGTAGCAACCTTAAATTTCATGTTCCAATTCTGCCTGCCCGCAGAAACATTACTATCACCATCTCCAAGAAGTGGTCGCCCATGTTCCAATCTTTCCTCCTTTAAACCTAAGTGGCATGAACCACCATCATTAACACAATATTGCCTTGAAAGTTCTCCAACTGCTCTGGCAGCTAGGCTTGCATGTTCTGCAAACTCAGCCGCTGCTTGAGCAGCAGAGGTAGCATCCTTATATTTCATGTTCCAATTCTACCTGCCAACAGAAAGATTACCTTTACCATCTCAAGGAAATGATTTTCCATGTTCTAACCTTTCATCCTTGAAAACAAAGTGGCATGAACCAGCATCATCAACATAATATTGCCTTTAAAGTTCTACAACAGGTCTGGCAGTTAGGCTTGAAGTTTCTTCAAACTCAGTCGCTACTTGAGCAATAAAGGTAGCATCCTTAAATTTCATGTTCCAATTCTGCCTGCCAATAGAAACATTACCATCACCATATCCAGGAAATGATGCCCATGTTCCAACCTTTCATCCTTGAAACCTAAGTGGCATGAACCACCATCATCAACACAATATTGCCTTTAAAGTTCTACAACAGTTCTGGCAGCTAGGCTTGCATGTTCTGCAAACTCAGTCGCTACTTGAGTAGCAGAGGTAGCATCCTTAAATTTCATGTTTAAATTCTGCCTGCCAATAGAAAAATTACCGTTTCCATCTCCAGGAAATGATTGCCCATGTTCCAACCTTTCATCCTTGAAACCTAAGTGGCATGAACCACCATCATCAACATAATATTGCTTTTAAAATTGTACAATAGCTCTGGCAGCTAGGTTTGCATGTTCTGCAAAATCAGCCATTGCTTGAGCAGTAGAGGTAGCATCCTTAAATTTCATGTTCCTATTCTGCCTACCAACAAAACAATTACCATTACCATCTCCAGGAAATGATTGCTCATGTTCCAACCTTTCATCCTTGAAACCTAAGTGGCATGAACCACCATCATCAAAACAATATTGCCTTGCAAGTTCTATAATAGCTATGGAAGCTAGGCGAGCATGTTCTGCAAACTCAGCCTCTACTTGACCAACAAAGGTTGCATCCTTAAATTTCATGTTTCAATTCTACCAGCCAACAGAAAATTTACCATCACCATCTCCAGGAAATGATTGCCCATGTTCCAACCTTTCATCCTTGAAACCTAAGTGGCTTGAACCACCATCATCAACACAATATTGCCTTGAAAGTTCTACAACAGCTCTGGAAGTTAGGCCTGCATATTCTGCAAACTCCGTCGCCACTTGAGCAACAGAGGTAGCATCCTTAAATTTCATGTTCCAATTCAGCCTGCCAGCAGAAACAATACAATAACCATCTCCAGGAAATGATTGCCCATGTTCTAACCTTTCATCCTTGAAACCTAAGTGGCATGAACCACTATCATCAACACAATATTGCCTTGAAAGTGCTAAAATAGCTCTGGCAGCTAGGATTGCATATTCTGCAAACTCAGTCGCTGCATGAGCAGCAGAGGTAGCATCCTTAAATTTCATATTCAAATTTTTTTCCTACCAACAGAAAAATTACCATTACCATCTCCAGGAAATGATTGCCCGTGTTCCAACCTTTCATCCTTGAAACCTAAGTGGCATGAATCACCATCATCAACACAATATTGCCTTGAAAGTTCTATAATAGGTCTGGCAGCGAAGCTTGCATATTCTGCAAACTCAGCCGCTGCTTGAGCAACAGAGGTAGCAACCTTAAATTTCATGTTCCAATTCTACCTGCCAGCAGACACATTACTATCACCATCTCCAGGAAATGGTTGCCCATGTTCCAACCTTTCATCCTTGAAACCTAAGTGGCATGAACCACCATCATCAACACAATATTGCCTTGAAAGTTCTCCAACAGCTCTGGCAGCTAGGCTTGCATGTTCTGCAAACTCAGCCGCTGCTTGAGCAGCAGAGGTAGCATCCTTAAATTTGATGTTCCAATTCTACCTGCCAACAGAAAGATTACCATTACCATGTCAAGGAAATGATTGTCCATGTTCTAACCTTTCATCCTTGAAAACAAAGTAGCATGAACCAGCATCATCAACACAATATTGCCTTGAAAGTTCTACAACAGCTCTGGCAGATAGCCTTGCATGTTCTGCAAACTTCGTCGCTACTTGAGCAGCAGAGGTAGCATCCTTAAATTTCATGTTCCAATTCTGTCTGCCAGCAGAAACATTACTATCACCATCTCCAGGAAATGATTGCCCATGTTCCAAGCTTTCATCCTTGAAACCTAAGTGGCATGAACCACCATAATCAACACAATATTGCCTTGAAAGTTCTACAACAACTATGGCAGTTAAGCTTGCATGTTCTGCAAACTCAGTCCCTACTTGAGCAGCAGATGTAGCATTCTTAAATTTCATGTTCCAATTCTGCCTGCCAGCAGAAACATTACTTTCACCATCTCCAGGAAATGATTGCCCATGTTCCAACCTTTCATCCTTGAAACCTAAGTGGAATGAACCACTACCATCAATACAATATTGCCTATAAAGTTCTATAATAGGTCTGGCAGCGAGGCTTGCATATTCTGCAAACTCAGCCGCTGCTTGATCAATAGAGGTAGCATCCTTAAATTTCATGTTCCAATTCTGCCTGCCAGCAGAAACATTACTATCACAATCACCAGGAAATGATTGCCCGTGTTCCAACCTTTCATCCTTGAAACCTGAGTGGCATGAACCACCATCATCAACACAATATTGCCTTGAAAGTTCTCCAACAGCTCTGGCAGCTAGGCTTGCATGTTCTGCAAACTCAGCCGCTGCTTGAGCAGCAGCGGAAGCATCCTTAAATTTCATGTTCCAATTCTACCTGCCAATAGAAAGATTACCATTACCATCTCAAGGAAATGATTGGGCATGTTCTAACCTTTCATCCTTGAAAACAAAGTGGCATGAACCAGCATCAACAACACAATATTGCCTTGAAAGTTTTACAACAGCTCTGGCAGTTAGGCTTGCATTTTCTTCAAACTCAGTCGCTACTTAAGCAACAGAGGTAACATCCTTAAATTTCATGTTCCAATTCTGCCTGCCAATAGAAACATTACCATCACCATATTCAGGAAATGATGCCCATGTTCCAACCTTTCATCCTTGAAACCTAAGTGGCATGAACCACCATCATCAACACAATATTGCCTTGAAAGTTCTACAACAGCTCTGGCAGCTAGGCTTGCATGTTCTGCAAACTTCGTCGCTACTTGAGCAGCAGAGGTAACATCCTTAAATTTCATGTTTAAATTCTGCCTGCCAACAGAAAAATTACCGTTTCCATCTCCAGGAAATGATTGCCCATGTTCCAACCTTTCATCCTTGAAACCTAAGTGGCATGAACCACCATCATCAACATAATATTGCCTTTAAAATTCTACAACAGCTCTGGCAGCTAGGTTTGCATGTTCTGCAAAATCAGCCATTGCTTGAGCAGTAGAGGTAGCATCCTTAAATTTCATGTTCCTATTCTGCCTACCAACAAAAAAATTACCATTACCATCTCTAGGAAATGATTGCTCATGTTCCAGCCTTTCATCCTTGAAACCTAAGTGGCATGAACCACCATCATCAAAACAATATTGCCTTGCAAGTTCTATAATAGCTATGGAAGCTAGGCTAGCATGTTCTACAAACTCAGCCTCTACTTGACCAGCAGAGGTTGCATCCTTAAATTTCATGTTCCAATTCTACCTGCCAACAGAAAATTTACCATCACCATCTCCAGGAAATGATTGACCATGTTCCAACCTTTCATCCTTGAAACCTAAGTGGCTTGAACCACCATAATCAACACAATATTGCCTTGAAAGTTCTACAACAGCTCTGGAAGTTAGGCCTGCATATTCTGCAAACACCGTCGCTACTTGAGCAGCAGAGGTAGCATCCTTAAATTTCATGTTCCAATTCAGCCTGCCAGCAGAAACAATACAATCACCATCTCCAGGAAATGATTGCCCATGTTCCAACCTTTCATCCTTGAAATCTAAGTGGCATGAACCACCATCATCAACACAATATTGCCTTGAAAGTGCTAAAATAGCTCTGGCAGCTAGGCTTGCATATTCTGCAAACTCAGTCACTGCATGAGCAGCAGAGGTAGCATCCTTAAATTTCATATTCAAATTTTTTTCCAACCAACAGAAAAATTACCATTACCATCTCCAGGAAATGATTGCCCGTGTTCCAACCTTTCATCCTTGAAACCTAAGTGGCATGAACCACCATCATCAACACAATATTGCCTTGAAAGTTCTATAATAGGTCTGGCAGCGAAGCTTACATATTCTGCAAACTCAGCCGCTACTTGAGCAACAGAGGTAGCAACCTTAAATTTCATGTTCCAATTCTGCCTGCCAGCAGACACATTACTATCACCATCTCCAGGAAATGGTTGCCCATGTTCCAACCTTTCATCCTTGAAACCTAAGTGGCATGAACCACCATCATCAACACAATATTGCCTTGAAAGTTCTCCAACAGCTCTGGCAGCTAGGCTTGCATGTTCTGCAAACTCAGCCGCTGCTTGAGCAGCAGAGGTAGCATCCTTAAATTTCATGTTCCAATTCTACCTGCCAACAGAAAGATTACCTTTACCATGTCAAGGAAATGATTGTCCATGTTCTAACCTTTCATCCTTGAAAACAAAGTAGCATGAACCAGCATCATCAACACAATATTGCCTTGAAAGTTCTACAACAGCTCTGGCAGATAGCCTTGCATGTTCCGCAAACTTCGTCGCTACTTGAGCAGCAGAGGTAGCATCCTTAAATTTCATGTTCCAATTCTGTCTGCCAGCAGAAACATTACTATCACCATCTCCAGGAAATGATTGCCCATGTTCCAAGCTTTCATCCTTGAAACCTAAGTGGCATGAACCACCATCATCAACACAATATTGCCTTGAAAGTTCTATAATAGGTCTGGCAGCGAAGCTTGCATATTCTGCAAACTCAGCCGCTACTTGAGCAACAGAGGTAGCAACCTTAAATTTCATGTTCCAATTCTGCCTGCTAGCAGACACATTACTATCACCATCTCCAGGAAATGGTTGCCCATGTTCCAACCTTTCATCGTTGAAACCTAAGTGGCATGAACCACCATCATCAACACAATATTGCCTTGAAAGTTCTCCAACAGCTCTGGCAGCTAGGCTTGCATGTTCTGCAAACTCAGCCGCTGCTTGAGCAGCAGAGGTAGCATCCTTAAATTTCATGTTCCAATTCTACCTGCCAACAGAAAGATTACCTTTACCATGTCAAGGAAATGATTGTCCATGTTCTAACCTTTCATCCTTGAAAACAAAGTAGCATGAACCAGCATCATCAACACAATATTGCCTTGAAAGTTCTACAACAGCTCTGGCAGATAGCCTTGCATGTTCTGCAAACTTCGTCGCTACTTGAGCAGCAGAGGTAGCATCCTTAAATTTCATGTTCCAATTCTGTCTGCCAGCAGAAACATTACTATCACCATCTCCAGGAAATGATTGCCCATGTTCCAAGCTTTCATCCTTGAAACCTAAGTGGCATGAACCACCATCATCAACACAATATTGCCTTGAAAGTGCTATAATATCTCTGGCAGCTAGGCTTGCATATTCTGCAAACTCAGCCGCTGCTTGAGCAGCAGAGGTCGCATACTTAAATTTCATATTCAAATTTAGCCTACCAACAGAAATATTACCATTACCATCTCCAAGAAATAATTGCCCATGTTCCAACCTTTCATCCTTGAAACCTAAGTGGCATGAACCACCATCATCAACACAATATTGCCTTGAAAGTTCTCCAACAGCTCTGGCAGCTAGGCTTGCATGTTCTGCAAACTCAGCCGCTGCTTGAGCAGCAGAGGTAGCATCCTTAAATTTCATGTTCCAATTCTACCTGCCAACAGAAAGATTACCTTTACCATGTCAAGGAAATGATTGTCCATGTTCTAACCTTTCATCCTTGAAAACAAAGTAGCATGAACCAGCATCATCAACACAATATTGCCTTGAAAGTTCTACAACAGCTCTGGCAGATAGCCTTGCATGTTCTGCAAACTTCGTCGCTACTTGAGCAGCAGAGGTAGCATCCTTAAATTTCATGTTCCAATTATGTCTGCCAGCAGAAACATTACTATCACCATCTCCAGGAAATGATTGCCCATGTTCCAAGCTTTCATCCTTGAAACCTAAGTGGCATGAACCACCATCATCAACACAATATTGCCTTGAAAGTTCTATAATAGGTCTGGCAGCGAAGCTTGCATATTCTGCAAACTCAGCCGCTACTTGAGCAACAGAGGTAGTAACCTTAAATTTCATGTTCCAATTCTGCCTGCCAGCAGACACATTACTATCACCATCTCCAGGAAATGGTTGCCCATGTTCCAACCTTTCATCCTTGAAACCTAAGTGGCATGAACCACCATCATCAACACAATATTGCCTTGAAAGTTCTCCAACAGCTCTGGCAGCTAGGCTTGCATGTTCTGCAAACTCAGCCGCTGCTTGAGCAGCAGAGGTAGCATCCTTAAATTTCATGTTCCAATTCTACCTGCCAACAGAAAGATTACCTTTACCATGTCAAGGAAATGATTGTCCATGTTCTAACCTTTCATCCTTGAAAACAAAGTAGCATGAACCAGCATCATCAACACAATATTGCCTTGAAAGTTCTACAACAGCTCTGGCAGATAGCCTTGCATGTTCTGCAAACTTCGTCGCTACTTGAGCAGCAGAGGTAGCATCCTTAAATTTCATGTTCCAATTCTGTCTGCCAGCAGAAACATTACTATCACCATCTCCAGGAAATGATTGCCCATGTTCCAAGCTTTCATCCTTGAAACCTAAGTGGCATGAACCACCATCATCAACACAATATTGCCTTGAAAGTGCTATAATATCTCTGGCAGCTAGGCTTGCATATTCTGCAAACTCAGCCGCTGCTTGAGCAGCAGAGGTAGCATACTTAAATTTCATATTAAAATTTTGCCTACCAACAGAAATATTACCATTACCATCTCCAGGAAATAATTGCCCATGTTCCAACCTTTCATCCTTGAAACCTAAGTGGCATGAACCACCATCATCAATACAATATTGCCTTGAAAGTTCTATAATAGGTCTGGCAGCGAAGCTTGCATATTCTGCAAACTCAGCCGCTGCTTGAGCAATAGAGGTAGCAACCTTAAATTTCATGTTCCAATTCTGCCTGCCCGCAGAAACATTACTATCACCATCTCCAGGAAGTGGTCGCCCGTGTCCCAATCTTTCCTCCTTGAAACCTAAGTGGCATGAACCACCATCATTAACACAATATTGCCTTGAAAGTTCTCCAACTGCTATGGCAGCTAGGCTTGCATGTTCTGCAAACTCAGCCGCTGCTTGAGCAGCAGAGATAGCATCCTTATATTACATGTTCCAATTCTACCTGCCAACAGAAAGATTACCTTTACCATCTCAAGGAAATGATTTTCCATGTTCTAACCTTTCATCCTTGAAAACAAAGTGGCATGAACCAGCATCATCAACACAATATTGCCTTTAAAGTTCTACAACAGGTCTGGCAGTTAGGCTTGAAGTTTCTTCAAACTCAGTCGCTACTTGAGCAACAGAGGTTGCATCCTTAAATTTCATGTTCCAATTCTGCCTGCCAATAGAAACATTACAATCACCATATCCAGGAAATGATGCCCATGTTCCAACCTTTCATCCTTGAAACCTAAGTGGCATGAACCACCATCATCAACACAATATTGCCTTTAAAGTTCTACAACAGCTCTGGCAGCTAGGCTTGCATGTTCTGCAAACTCAGTCGCTACTTGAGCAGCAGAGGTAGCATCCTTAAATTTCATGTTTAAATTATGCCTGCCAACAGAAAAATTACCGTTTCCATCTCCAGGAAATGATTGCCCATGTTCCAACCTTTCATCCTTGAAACCTAAGTGGCATGAACCACCATCATCAACATAATATTGCCTTTAAAATTCTACAATAGCTCTGGCAGCTAGGTTTGCATGTTCTGCAAAATCAGCCATTGCTTGAGCAGTAGAGGTAGCATCCTTAAATTTCATGTTCCTATTTTGCCTACCAACAAAACAATTACCATTACCATCTCCAGGAAATGATTGCTCGTGTTCCAACCTTTCATCCTTGAAACCTAAGTGGCATGAACCACCATCATCAAAACAATATTGCCTTGCAAGTTCTATAATAGCTATGGAAGCTAGGCTAGCATGTTCTGCAAACTCAGCCTCTACTTGACCAGCAGAGGTTGCATCCTTAAATTTCATGTTCCAATTCTACCAGCCAACAGAAAATTTACCATCACCATCTCCAGGAAATGATTGCCCATGTTCCAACCTTTCATCCTTGAAACCTAAGTGGCTTGAACCACCATCATCAACACAATATTGCCTTGAAAGTTCTACAACAGCTCTGGAAGTTAGGCCTGCATATTCTGCAAACTCCGTCGCCACTTGAGCAGCAGAGGTAGCATCCTTAAATTTCATGTTCCAATTCAGCCTGCCAGCAGAAACAATACAATAACCATCTCCAGGAAATGATTGCCCACGTTCTAACCTTTCATCCTTGAAACCTAAGTGGCATGAACCACCATCATCAACACAATATTGCCTTGAAAGTGCTAAAATAGCTCTGGCAGCTAGGATTGCATATTCTGCAAACTCAGTCGCTGCATGAGCAGCAGAGGTAGCATCCTTAAATTTCATATTCAAATTTTTTTCCTACCAACAGAAAAATTACCATTACCATCTCCAGGAAATGATTGCCCGTGTTCCAACCTTTCATCCTTGAAACCTAAGTGGCATGAACCACCATCATCAACACAATATTGCCTTGAAAGTTCTATAATAGGTCTGGCAGCGAAGCTTGCATATTCTGCAAACTCAGCCGCTGCTTGAGCAACAGAGGTAGCAACCTTAAATTTCATGTTCCAATTCTACCTGCCAGCAGACACATTACTATCACCATCTCCAGGAAATGGTTGCCCATGTTCCAACCTTTCATCCTTGAAACCTAAGTGGCATGAACCACCATCATCAACACAATATTGCCTTGAAAGTTCTCCAACAGCTCTGGCAGCTAGGCTTGCATGTTCTGCAAACTCAGCCGCTGCTTGAGCAGCAGAGGTAGCATCCTTAAATTTCATGTTCCAATTCTACCTGCCAACAGAAAGATTACCATTACCATGTCAAGGAAATGATTGTCCATGTTCTAACCTTTCATCCTTGAAAACAAAGTAGCATGAACCAGCATCATCAACACAATATTGCCTTTAAAGTTCTACAACAGGTCTGGCAGTTAGGCTTGAAGTTTCTTCAAACTCAGTCGCTACTTGAGCAACAGAGGTTGCATCCTTAAATTTCATGTTCCAATTCTGCCTGCCAATAGAAACATTACAATCACCATATCCAGGAAATGATGCCCATGTTCCAACCTTTCATCCTTGAAACCTAAGTGGCATGAACCACCATCATCAACACAATATTGCCTTTAAAGTTCTACAACAGCTCTGGCAGCTAGGCTTGCATGTTCTGCAAACTCAGTCGCTACTTGAGCAGCAGAGGTAGCATCCTTAAATTTCATGTTTAAATTATGCCTGCCAACAGAAAAATTACCGTTTCCATCTCCAGGAAATGATTGCCCATGTTCCAACCTTTCATCCTTGAAACCTAAGTGGCATGAACCACCATCATCAACATAATATTGCCTTTAAAATTCTACAATAGCTCTGGCAGCTAGGTTTGCATGTTCTGCAAAATCAGCCATTGCTTGAGCAGTAGAGGTAGCATCCTTAAATTTCATGTTCCTATTTTGCCTACCAACAAAACAATTACCATTACCATCTCCAGGAAATGATTGCTCGTGTTCCAACCTTTCATCCTTGAAACCTAAGTGGCATGAACCACCATCATCAAAACAATATTGCCTTGCAAGTTCTATAATAGCTATGGAAGCTAGGCTAGCATGTTCTGCAAACTCAGCCTCTACTTGACCAGCAGAGGTTGCATCCTTAAATTTCATGTTCCAATTCTACCAGCCAACAGAAAATTTACCATCACCATCTCCAGGAAATGATTGCCCATGTTCCAACCTTTCATCCTTGAAACCTAAGTGGCTTGAACCACCATCATCAACACAATATTGCCTTGAAAGTTCTACAACAGCTCTGGAAGTTAGGCCTGCATATTCTGCAAACTCCGTCGCCACTTGAGCAGCAGAGGTAGCATCCTTAAATTTCATGTTCCAATTCAGCCTGCCAGCAGAAACAATACAATAACCATCTCCAGGAAATGATTGCCCACGTTCTAACCTTTCATCCTTGAAACCTAAGTGGCATGAACCACCATCATCAACACAATATTGCCTTGAAAGTGCTAAAATAGCTCTGGCAGCTAGGATTGCATATTCTGCAAACTCAGTCGCTGCATGAGCAGCAGAGGTAGCATCCTTAAATTTCATATTCAAATTTTTTTCCTACCAACAGAAAAATTACCATTACCATCTCCAGGAAATGATTGCCCGTGTTCCAACCTTTCATCCTTGAAACCTAAGTGGCATGAACCACCATCATCAACACAATATTGCCTTGAAAGTTCTATAATAGGTCTGGCAGCGAAGCTTGCATATTCTGCAAACTCAGCCGCTGCTTGAGCAACAGAGGTAGCAACCTTAAATTTCATGTTCCAATTCTACCTGCCAGCAGACACATTACTATCACCATCTCCAGGAAATGGTTGCCCATGTTCCAACCTTTCATCCTTGAAACCTAAGTGGCATGAACCACCATCATCAACACAATATTGCCTTGAAAGTTCTCCAACAGCTCTGGCAGCTAGGCTTGCATGTTCTGCAAACTCAGCCGCTGCTTGAGCAGCAGAGGTAGCATCCTTAAATTTCATGTTCCAATTCTACCTGCCAACAGAAAGATTACCATTACCATGTCAAGGAAATGATTGTCCATGTTCTAACCTTTCATCCTTGAAAACAAAGTAGCATGAACCAGCATCATCAACACAATATTGCCTTGAAAGTTCTACAACAGCTCTGGCAGAGAGGCTTGCATGTTCTGCAAACTCAGCCGCTGCTTGAGCAGCAGAGGTAGCATCCTTATATTTCATGTTCCAATTCTACCTGCCAACAGAAAGATTACCTTTACCATCTCAAGGAAATGATTTTCCATGTTCTAACCTTTCATCCTTGAAAACAAAGTGGCATGAACCAGCATCATCAACACAATATTGCCTTTAAAGTTCTACAACAGGTCTAGCAGTTAGGCTTGAAGTTTCTTCAAACTCAGTCGCTACTTGAGCAACAGAGGTAGCATCCTTAAATTTCATGTTCCAATTCTGCCTGCCAATAGAAACATTGCCATCACCATATCTAGGAAATGATGCCCATGTTCCAACCTTTCATCCTTGAAACCTAAGTGGCATGAACCAGCATCATCAACACAATATTGCCTTGAAAGTTCTACAACAGCTCTGGCAGATAGCCTTGCATGTTCTGCAAACTTCGTCGCTACTTGAGCAGCAGAGGTAGCATCCTTAAATTTCATGTTCCAATTCTGTCTGCCAGCAGAAACATTACTATCACCATCTCCAGGAAATGATTGCCCATGTTCCAAGCTTTCATCCTTGAAACCTAAGTGGCATGAACCACCATCATCAACACAATATTGCCTTGAAAGTGCTATAATATCTCTGGCAGCTAGGCTTGCATGTTCTGCAAACTCAGCCGCTGCTTGAGCAGCAGAGGTAGCATACTTAAATTTCATATTCAAATTTTGCCTACCAACAGAAATATTACCATTACCATCTCCAGGAAATAATTGCCCATGTTCCAACCTTTCATCCTTGAAACCTAAGTGGCATGAACCACCATCATCAATACAATATTGCCTTGAAAGTTCTATAATAGGTCTGGCAGCGAAGCTTGCATATTCTGCAAACTCAGCCGCTGCTTGAGCAATAGAGGTAGCAACCTTAAATTTCATGTTCCAATTCTGCCTGCCCGCAGAAACATTACTATCACCATCTCCAGGAAGTGGTCGCCCATGTCCCAATCTTTCCTCCTTGAAACCTAAGTGGCATGAACCACCATCATTAACACAATATTGCCTTGAAAGTTCTCCAACTGCTCTGGCAGCTAGGCTTGCATGTTCTGCAAACTCAGCCGCTGCTTGAGCAGCAGAGGTAGCATCCTTATATTTCATGTTCCAATTCTACCTGCTAACAGAAAGATTACCTTTACCATCTCAAGGAAATGATTTTCCATGTTCTAACCTTTCATCCTTGAAAACAAAGTGGCATGAACCAGCATCATCAACACAATATTGCCTTTAAAGTTCTACAACAGGTCTGGCAGTTAGGCTTGAAGTTTCTTCAAACTCAGTCGCTACTTGAGCAACAGAGGTAGCATCTTTAAATTTCATGTTCCAATTCTGCCTGCCAATAGAAACATTGCCATCACCATATCCAGGAAATGATGCCCATGTTCCAACCTTTCATCCTTGAAACCTAAGTGGCATGAACCAGCATCATCAACACAATATTGCCTTGAAAGTTCTACAACAGCTCTGGCAGATAGCCTTGCATGTTCCGCAAACTTCGTCGCTACTTGAGCAGCAGAGGTAGCATCCTTAAATTTCATGTTCCAATTCTATCTGCCAGCAGAAACATTACTATCACCATCTCCAGGAAATGATTGCCCATGTTCCAAGCTTTCATCCTTGAAACCTAAGTGGCATGAACCACCATCATCAACACAATATTGCCTTGAAAGTGCTATAATATCTCTCGCAGCTAGGCTTGCATGTTCTGCAAACTCAGCCGCTGCTTGAGCAGCAGAGGTAGCATACTTAAATTTCATATTCAAATTTTGCCTACCAACAGAAATATTACCATTACCATCTCCAGGAAATAATTGCCCATATTCCAACCTTTCATCCTTGAAACCTAAGTGGCATGAACCACCATCATCAATACAATATTGCCTTGAAAGTTCTATAATAGGTCTGGCAGCGAAGCTTGCATATTCTGCAAACTCAGCCGCTGCTTGAGCAATAGAGGTAGCAACCTTAAATTTCATGTTCCAATTCTGCCTGCCCGCAGAAACATTACTATCACCATCTCCAGGAAGTGGTCGCCCATGTCCCAATCTTTCCTCCTTGAAACCTAAGTGGCATGAACCACCATCATTAACACAATATTGCCTTGAAAGTTCTCCAACTGCTCTGGCAGCTAGGCTTGCATGTTCTGCAAACTCAGCCGCTGCTTGAGCAGCAGAGGTAGCATCCTTATATTTCATGTTCCAATTCTACCTGCCAACAGAAAGATTACCTTTACCATCTCAAGGAAATGATTTTCCATGTTCTAACCTTTCATCCTTGAAAACAAAGTGGCATGAACCAGCATCATCAACACAATATTGCCTTTAAAGTTCTACAACAGGTCTAGCAGTTAGGCTTGAAGTTTCTTCAAACTCAGTCGCTACTTGAGCAACAGAGGTAGCATCCTTAAATTTCATGTTCCAATTCTGCCTGCCAATAGAAACATTGCCATCACCATATCCAGGAAATGATGCCCATGTTCCAACCTTTCATCCTTGAAACCTAAGTGGCATGAACCAGCATCATCAACACAATATTGCCTTGAAAGTTCTACAACAGCTCTGGCAGATAGCCTTGCATGTTCTGCAAACTTCGTCGCTACTTGAGCAGCAGAGGTAGCATCCTTAAATTTCATGTTCCAATTCTGTCTGCCAGCAGAAACATTACTATCACCATCTCCAGGAAATGATTGCCCATGTTCCAAGCTTTCATCCTTGAAACCTAAGTGGCATGAACCACCATCATCAACACAATATTGCCTTGAAAGTGCTATAATATCTCTGGCAGCTAGGCTTGCATGTTCTGCAAACTCAGCCGCTGCTTGAGCAGCAGAGGTAGCATACTTAAATTTCATATTCAAATTTTGCCTACCAACAGAAATATTACCATTACCATCTCCAGGAAATAATTGCCCATGTTCCAACCTTTCATCCTTGAAACCTAAGTGGCATGAACCACCATCATCAATACAATATTGCCTTGAAAGTTCTATAATAGGTCTGGCAGCGAAGCTTGCATATTCTGCAAACTCAGCCGCTGCTTGAGCAATAGAGGTAGCAACCTTAAATTTCATGTTCCAATTCTGCCTGCCCGCAGAAACATTACTATCACCATCTCCAGGAAGTGGTCGCCCATGTCCCAATCTTTCCTCCTTGAAACCTAAGTGGCATGAACCACCATCATTAACACAATATTGCCTTGAAAGTTCTCCAACTGCTCTGGCAGCTAGGCTTGCATGTTCTGCAAACTCAGCCGCTGCTTGAGCAGCAGAGGTAGCATCCTTATATTTCATGTTCCAATTCTACCTGCCAACAGAAAGATTACCTTTACCATCTCAAGGAAATGATTTTCCATGTTCTAACCTTTCATCCTTGAAAACAAAGTGGCATGAACCAGCATAATCAACACAATATTGCCTTTAAAGTTCTACAACAGGTCTGGCAGTTAGGCTTGAAGTTTCTTCAAACTCAGTCGCTACTTGAGCAACAGAGGTAGCATCCTTAAATTTCATGTTCCAATTCTGCCTGCCAATAGAAACATTGCCATCACCATATCCAGGAAATGATGCCCATGTTCCAACCTTTCATCCTTGAAACCTAAGTGGCATGAACCAGCATCATCAACACAATATTGCCTTGAAAGTTCTACAACAGCTCTGGCAGATAGCCTTGCATGTTCTGCAAACTTCGTCGCTACTTGAGCAGCAGAGGTAGCATCCTTAAATTTCATGTTCCAATTCTGTCTGCCAGCAGAAACATTACTATCACCATCTCCAGGAAATGATTGCCCATGTTCCAAGCTTTCATCCTTGAAACCTAAGTGGCATGAACCACCATCATCAACACAATATTGCCTTGAAAGTGCTATAATATCTCTGGCAGCTAGGCTTGCATGTTCTGCAAACTCAGCCGCTGCTTGAGCAGCAGAGGTAGCATACTTAAATTTCATATTCAAATTTTGCCTACCAACAGAAATATTACCATTACCATCTCCAGGAAATAATTGCCCATGTTCCAACCTTTCATCCTTGAAACCTAAGTGGCATGAACCACCATCATCAATACAATATTGCCTTGAAAGTTCTATAATAGGTCTGGCAGCGAAGCTTGCATATTCTGCAAACTCAGCCGCTGCTTGAGCAATAGAGGTAGCAACCTTAAATTTCATGTTCCAATTCTGCCTGCCCGCAGAAACATTACTATCACCATCTCCAGGAAGTGGTCGCCCATGTCCCAATCTTTCCTCCTTGAAACCTAAGTGGCATGAACCACCATCATTAACACAATATTGCCTTGAAAGTTCTCCAACTGCTCTGGCAGCTAGGCTTGCATGTTCTGCAAACTCAGCCGCTGCTTGAGCAGCAGAGGTAGCATCCTTATATTTCATGTTCCAATTCTACCTGCCAACAGAAAGATTACCTTTACCATCTCAAGGAAATGATTTTCCATGTTCTAACCTTTCATCCTTGAAAACAAAGTGGCATGAACCAGCATAATCAACACAATATTGCCTTTAAAGTTCTACAACAGGTCTGGCAGTTAGGCTTGAAGTTTCTTCAAACTCAGTCGCTACTTGAGCAACAGAGGTAGCATCCTTAAATTTCATGTTCCAATTCTGCCTGCCAATAGAAACATTGCCATCACCATATCCAGGAAATGATGCCCATGTTCCAACCTTTCATCCTTGAAACCTAAGTGGCATGAACCAGCATCATCAACACAATATTGCCTTGAAAGTTCTACAACAGCTCTGGCAGATAGCCTTGCATGTTCTGCAAACTTCGTCGCTACTTGAGCAGCAGAGGTAGCATCCTTAAATTTCATGTTCCAATTCTGTCTGCCAGCAGAAACATTACTATCACCATCTCCAGGAAATGATTGCCCATGTTCCAAGCTTTCATCCTTGAAACCTAAGTGGCATGAACCACCATCATCAACACAATATTGCCTTGAAAGTGCTATAATATCTCTGGCAGCTAGGCTTGCATGTTCTGCAAACTCAGCCGCTGCTTGAGCAGCAGAGGTAGCATACTTAAATTTCATATTCAAATTTTGCCTACCAACAGAAATATTACCATTACCATCTCCAGGAAATAATTGCCCATGTTCCAACCTTTCATCCTTGAAACCTAAGTGGCATGAACCACCATCATCAATACAATATTGCCTTGAAAGTTCTATAATAGGTCTGGCAGCGAAGCTTGCATATTCTGCAAACTCAGCCGCTGCTTGAGCAATAGAGGTAGCAACCTTAAATTTCATGTTCCAATTCTGCCTGCCCGCAGAAACATTACTATCACCATCTCCAGGAAGTGGTCGCCCATGTCCCAATCTTTCCTCCTTGAAACCTAAGTGGCATGAACCACCATCATTAACACAATATTGCCTTGAAAGTTCTCCAGCTGCTCTGGCAGCTAGGCTTGCATGTTCTGCAAACTCAGCCGCTGCTTGAGCAGCAGAGGTAGCATCCTTATATTTCATGTTCCAATTCTACCTGCCAACAGAAAGATTACCTTTACCATCTCAAGGAAATGATTTTCCATGTTCTAACCTTTCATCCTTGAAAACAAAGTGGCATGAACCAGCATCATCAACACAATATTGCCTTTAAAGTTCTACAACAGGTCTGGCAGTTAGGCTTGAAGTTTCTTCAAACTCAGTCGCTACTTGAGCAACAGAGGTAGCATCCTTAAATTTCATGTTCCAATTCTGCCTGCCAATAGAAACATTGCCATCACCATATCCAGGAAATGATGCCCATGTTCCAACCTTTCATCCTTGAAACCTAAGTGGCATGAACCACCATCATCAACACAATATTGCCTTTAAAGTTCTACAACAGCTCTGGCAGCTAGGCTTGCATGTTCTGCAAACTCAGTCGCTACTTGAGCTGCAGAGGTAGCATCCTTAAATTTCATGTTTAAATTCTGCCTGCCAACAGAACAATTACCGTTTCCATCTCCAGGAAATGATTGCCCATGTTCCAACCTTTCATCCTTGAAACCTAAGTGGCATGAACCACCATCATCAACATAATATTGCCTTTAAAATTCTACAACAGCTCTGGCAGCTAGGTTTGCATGTTCTGCAAAATCAGCCATTGCATGAGCAGTAGAGTTAGCATCCTTAAATTTCATGTTCCTATTCTGCCTACCAACAAAATAATTACCATTACCATCTCCAGGAAATGATTTCTCATGTTCCAGCCTTTCATCATTGAAACCTAAGTGGCATGAACCACCATCATCAAAACAATATTGCCTTGCAAGTTCTATAATAGCTATGGAAGCTAGGCTAGCATGTTCTGCAAACTCAGCCTCTACTTGACCAGCAGAGGTTGCATCCTTAAATTTCATGTTCCAATTCTACCTGCCAACAGAAAATTTACCATCACCAACTCCAGGAAATGATTGACCATGTTCCAACCTGTCATCCTTGAAACCTAAGTGGCTTGAACCACCATCATCAACACAATATTGCCTTGAAAGTTCTACAACAGCTCTGGAAGTTAGGCCTGCATATTCTGCAAACACCGTCGCTACTTGAGCAGCAGAGGTAGCATCCTTAAATTTCATGTTCCAATTCAGCCTGCCAGCAGAAACAATACAATCACCATCTACAGGAAATGATTGCCCATGTTCCAACCTTTCATCCTTGAAATCTAAGTGGCATGAACCACCATCATCAACACAATATTACCTTGAAAGTGCTAAAATAGCTTTGGCAGCTAGGCTTGCATATTCTGCAAACTCAGTCGCTGCATGAGCAGCAGAGGTAGCATCCTTAAATTTCATATTCAAATTTTTTTCCAACCAACAGAAAAATTACCATTACCATCTCCAGGAAATGATTGCTCGTGTTCCAACCTTTCATCCTTGAAACCTAAGTGGCATGAACCACCATCATCAACACAATATTGCCTTGAAAGTTCTCCAACAGCTCTGGTAGCTAGGCTTGCATGTTCTGCAAACTCAGCCGCTGCTTGAGCAGCAGAGGTAGCATCCTTAAATTTCATGTCCCAATTCTACCAGCCAACAGAAAATTTACCATCACCATCTCCAGGAAATGATTGCCCATGTTCCAACCTTTCATCCTTGAAACCTAAGTGACTTGAACCACCATCATCAACACAATATTGCCTTGAAAGTTCTACAACAGCTCTGGAAGTTAGGCCTGCATATTCTGCAAACTCCGTCGCCACTTGAGCAGCAGAGGTAGCATCCTTAAATTTCATGTTCCAATTCAGCCTGCCAGCAGAAACAATACAATAACCATCTCCAGGAAATGATTGCCCACGTTCTAACCTTTCATCCTTGAAACCTAAGTGGCATGAACCACCATCATCAACACAATATTGCCTTGAAAGTTCTAAAATAGCTCTGGCAGCTAGGATTGCATATTCTGCAAACTCAGTCGCTGCATGAGCAGCAGAGGTAGCATCCTTAAATTTCATATTCAAATTTTTTTCCTACCAACAGAAAAATTACCATTACCATCTCCAGGAAATGATTGCCCGTGTTCCAACCTTTCAACCTTGAAACCTAAGTGGCATGAACCACCATCATCAACACAATATTGCCTTGAAAGTTCTATAATAGGTCTGGCAGCGAAGCTTGCATATTCTGCAAACTCAGCCGCTGCTTGAGCAACAGAGGTAGCAACCTTAAATTTCATGTTCCAATTCTACCTGCCAGCAGACACATTACTATCACCATCTCCAGGAAATGGTTGCCCATGTTCCAACCTTTCATCCTTGAAACCTAAGTGGCATGAACCACCATCATCAACACAATATTGCCTTGAAAGTTCTCCAACAGCTCTGGCAGCTAGGCTTGCATGTTCTGCAAACTCAGCCGCTGCTTGAGCAGCAGAGGTAGCATCCTTAAATTTCATGTTCCAATTCTACCTGCCAACAGAAAGATTACCATTACCATGTCAAGGAAATGATTGCCCATGTTCTAACCTTTCATCCTTGAAAACAAAGTAGCATGAACCAGCATCATCAACACAATATTGCCTTGAAAGTTCTACAACAGCTCTGGCAGAGAGCCTTGCATGTTCTGCAAACTTCGTCGCTACTTGAGCAGCAGAGGTAGCATCCTTAAATTTCATATTCAAATTTTTTTCCTACCAACAGAAAAATTACCATTACCATCTCCAGGAAATGATTGCCCGTGTTCCAACCTTTCATCCTTGAAACCTAAGTGGCATGAACCACCATCATCAACACAATATTGCCTTGAAAGTTCTATAATAGGTCTGGCAGCGAAGCTTGCATATTCTGCAAACTCAGCCGCTGCTTGAGCAACAGAGGTAGCAACCTTAAATTTCATGTTCCAATTCTACCTGCCAGCAGACACATTACTATCACCATCTCCAGGAAATGGTTGCCCATGTTCCAACCTTTCATCCTTGAAACCTAAGTGGCATGAACCAGCATCATCAACACAATATTGCCTTGAAAGTTCTACAACAGCTCTGGCAGATAGCCTTGCATGTTCTGCAAACTTCGTCGCTACTTGAGCAGCAGAGGTAGCATCCTTAAATTTCATGTTCCAATTCTGTCTGCCAGCAGAAACATTACTATCACCATCTCCAGGAAATGATTGCCCATGTTCCAAGCTTTCATCCTTGAAACCTAAGTGGCATGAACCACCATCATCAACACAATATTGCCTTGAAAGTGCTATAATATCTCTGGCAGCTAGGCTTGCATGTTCTGCAAACTCAGCCGCTGCTTGAGCAGCAGAGGTAGCATACTTAAATTTCATATTCAAATTTTGCCTACCAACAGAAATATTACCATTACCATCTCCAGGAAATAATTGCCCATGTTCCAACCTTTCATCCTTGAAACCTAAGTGGCATGAACCACCATCATCAATACAATATTGCCTTGAAAGTTCTATAATAGGTCTGGCAGCGAAGCTTGCATATTCTGCAAACTCAGCCGCTGCTTGAGCAATAGAGGTAGCAACCTTAAATTTCATGTTCCAATTCTGCCTGCCCGCAGAAACATTACTATCACCATCTCCAGGAAGTGGTCGCCCATGTCCCAATCTTTCCTCCTTGAAACCTAAGTGGCATGAACCACCATCATTAACACAATATTGCCTTGAAAGTTCTCCAACTGCTCTGGCAGCTAGGCTTGCATGTTCTGCAAACTCAGCCGCTGCTTGAGCAGCAGAGGTAGCATCCTTATATTTCATGTTCCAATTCTACCTGCCAACAGAAAGATTACCTTTACCATCTCAAGGAAATGATTTTCCATGTTCTAACCTTTCATCCTTGAAAACAAAGTGGCATGAACCAGCATCATCAACACAATATTGCCTTTAAAGTTCTACAACAGGTCTGGCAGTTAGGCTTGAAGTTTCTTCAAACTCAGTCGCTACTTGAGCAACAGAGGTAGCATCCTTAAATTTCATGTTCCAATTCTGCCTGCCAATAGAAACATTGCCATCACCATATCCTGGAAATGATGCCCATGTTCCAACCTTTCATCCTTGAAACCTAAGTGGCATGAACCACCATCATCAACACAATATTGCCTTTAAAGTTCTACAACAGCTCTGGCAGCTAGGCTTGCATGTTCTGCAAACTCAGTCGCTACTTGAGCAGCAGAGGTAGCATCCTTAAATTTCATGTTTAAATTCTGCCTGCCAACAGAACAATTACCGTTTCCATCTCCAGGAAATGATTGCCCATGTTCCAACCTTTCATCCTTGAAACCTAAGTGGCATGAACCACCATCATCCACATAATATTGCCTTTAAAATTCTACAACAGCTCTGGCAGCTAGGTTTGCATGTTCTGCAAAATCAGCCATTGCATGAGCAGTAGAGGTAGCATCCTTAAATTTCATGTTCCTATTCTGCCTACCAACAAAATAATTACCATTACCATCTCCAGGAAATGATTTCTCATGTTCCAGCCTTTCATCCTCGAAACCTAAGTGGCATGAACCACCATCATCAAAACAATATTGCCTTGCAAGTTCTATAATAGCTATGGAAGCTAGGCTAGCATGTTCTGCAAACTCAGCCTCTACTTGACCAGCAGAGGTTGCATCCTTAAATTTCATGTTCCAATTCTACCTGCCAACAGAAAATTTACCATCACCAACTCCAGGAAATGATTGACCATGTTCCAACCTTTCATCCTTGAAACCTAAGTGGCTTGAACCACCATCATCAACACAATATTGCCTTGAAAGTTCTACAACAGCTCTGGAAGTTAGGCCTGCATATTCTGCAAACACCGTCGCTACTTGAGCAGCAGAGGTAGCATCCTTAAATTTCATGTTCCAATTCAGCCTGCCAGCAGAAACAATACAATCACCATCTACAGGAAATGATTGCCCATGTTCCAACCTTTCATCCTTGAAATCTAAGTGGCATGAATCACCATCATCAACACAATATTGCCTTGAAAGTGCTAAAATAGCTCTGGCAGCTAGGCTTGCATATTCTGCAAACTCAGTCGCTGCATGAGCAACAGAGGTAGCATCCTTAAATTTCATATTCAAATTTTTTTCCAACCAACAGAAAAATTACCATTACCATCTCCAGGAAATGATTGCCCGTGTTCCAACCTTTCATCCTTGAAACCTAAGTGGCATGAACCACCATCATCAACACAATATTGCCTTGAAAGTTCTCCAACAGCTCTGGTAGCTAGGCTTGCATGTTCTGCAAACTCAGCCGCTGCTTGAGCAGCAGAGGTAGCATCCTTAAATTTCATGTTCCAATTCTACCTGCCAACAGAAAGATTACCATTACCATGTCAAGGAAATGATTGTCCATGTTCTAACCTTTCATCCTTGAAAACAAAGTAGCATGAACCAGCATCATCAACACAATATTGCCTTGAAAGTTCTACAACAGCTCTGGCAGATAGCCTTGCATTTTCTTCAAACTCAATCGCTACTTGAGCAATAGAGGTAGCATCCTTAAATTTCATGTTCCAATTCTACCTGCCAATAGAAACATTACCATCCCCATCTCGAGGAAATGATTGCCCAAGTTCCAACCTTTCATCCTTCAAACCTAAGTGGCATGAACCACCATCATCAACACAATATTGCCTTGAAATTGCTATAATACCTCTGGCAGCTAGGCTTGCATATTCTGCAAACTCAGCCGCTGCTTGAGCAGCAGAGGTAGCATCCTTAAATTTCATATTCAAATTTTGCCTACCAACAGAAATATTACCATTACCATCTCCAGGAAATGATTGCCCGTGTTCCAACCTTTCATCCTTGAAACCAACAGCGAAGCTTGCATATTCTGCAAACTCAGCCGCTGCTTGAGCAATAGAGGTAGCAACCTTAAATTTCATGTTCCAATTCTGCCTGCCCGCAGAAACATTACTATCACCATCTCCAGGAAGTGGTCGCCCATGTCCCAATCTTTCCTCCTTGAAACCTAAGTGGCATGAACCACCATCATTAACACAATATTGACTTGAAAGTTCTCCAACAGCTCTGTCAGCTAGGCTTGCATGTTCTGCAAACTCAGCCGCTGCTTGAGCAGTAGAGGTAGCATCCTTAAATTTCATGTTCCAATTATACCTGCCAACAGAAAGATTACCATTACTATCACAAGGAAATGATTGTCCATGTTCTAACCTTTAATCCTTGAAAACAAAGTGGCATGAACCAGCATCATCAACACAATATTCCCTTGAAAGTTCTACAACAGCTCTGGTAGTTAGGCTTGCATTTTCTTCAAACTCAATTGCTACTTGAGCAATAGAGGTAGCATCTTTAAATTTCATGTTCCAATTCTCCCTGCCAATAGAAACATTACCATCACCATCTCCAGGAAATGATTGCCCATGTTCCAATCTTTCATCCTTGAAACCTAAGTGGCATGAACCACCATCATCAATACAATATTGCCTTTAAAGTTCTACAACAGCTATGGCAGCTAGGCTTGCATGTTCTGCAAACTCAGCCTCTGCTTGACCAGCAGAGGCTGCATCCTTAAATTTCATGTTCCAATTCTGCCTGTCAACAGAAAATTTACCATCACCATCTCCAGGAAATGATTGCCCATGTTCCAACCTTTCATCCTTGAAACCTAAGTGGCATGAACCACCATCATCAACACAATATTGCCTTGAAAGTTCTACAACAGCTCTGGAAGTTAGGCCTGCATGTTCTGCAAACTCCGTCGCTACTTGAGCAGCAGAGGTAGCATCCTTAAATTTCATGTTCCAATTCTGCCTGCCAGCAGAAACAATACTATCACCATCTCCAGGAAATGATTGCCCATGTTTCAACCTTTCATCCTTGAAACCTAAGTGGCATGAACCACCATCATTAACACAATATTGCCTTGAAAATTCTCCAATAGCTCTGGCAGCTAGGCTTGCATGTTTTACTAACTCAGCCGCTACTTGAGCAGCAGAGGTAGCATCCTTAAATTTAATGTTCCAATTCTACCTGCCAACAGAAATATTACCATTACCATCTCAAGGAAATGATTGTCCATGTTCTAACCTTTCATCCTTGAAAACAAAGTGGCATGAACCACCATCATCAACACAATATTGCCTTTAAAGTTCTACAACAGCTCTGGCAGCTAGGCTTGCATGTTCTGCAAACTCAATCGCTACTTGAGCAGCAGAGGTAGCATCCTTGAATTTCATGTTTAAATTCTGCCTGCCAACAGAAAAATTACTGTTTCCATCTCCAGGAAATGATTTCCCATGTTCCAACCTTTCATCCTTGAAACCTAAGTGGGATGAACCACCATCATCAACACAATATTGCCTTGAAAGTTCTATAATAGGTCTGGCAGCGAAGCTTGCATATTCTACAAACTCAGCCGCTGCTTGAGCAACAGAGGTAGCAACCTTAAATTTCATGTTCCAATTCTGCCTGCCCGCAGAAACATTACTATCACCATCTCCAGGAAATGGTCGCCCATGTTCCAACCTTTCATCCTTGAAACCTAAGTGGCATGAACCACCATCATTAACACAATATTGCCTTGAAAGTTCTCCAACTGCTCTGGCAGCTAGGCTTGCATGTTCTGCAAACTCAGCCGCTGCTTGAGCAGCAGAGGTAGCATCCTTATATTTCATGTTCCAATTCTACCTGCCAACAGAAAGATTACCTTTACCATCTCAAGGAAATGATTTTCCATGTTTTAACCTTTTATCCTTGAAAACAAAGTGGCATGAACCAGCATCATCAACACAATATTGCCTTTAAAGTTCTACAACAGCTCTGGCAGTTAGGCTTGAAGTTTCTTCAAACTCAGTCGCTACTTGAGCAACAGAGGTAGCATCCTTAAATTTCATGTTCCAATTCTGCCTGCCAATAGAAACATTACCATCACCATATCCAGGAAATGATTGCCCATGTTCCAACCTTTCATACATGAAACCTAAGTGGCATGAACCACCATCATCAACACAATAGTGCCTTTAAAGTTCTACAACAGCTCTGGCAGCTAGGCTTGCATGTTCTGCAAACTCAGTCGCTACTTGAGCAGCAGAGGTAGCATCCTTAAATTTCATGTTTAAATTCTGCCTGCCAATAGAAAAATTACCGTTTCCATCTCCAGGAAATGATTGCCCATGTTCCAACTTTTCATCCTTGAAACCTAAGTGGCATGAACCACCATCATCAACACAATATTGCCTTTAAATTTCTACAACAGCTCTGGCAGCTAAGTTTGCATGTTCTGCAAAATCAGCCACTGCTTGAGTAGCAGAGGTAGCATCCTTATATTTCATGTTCCAATTCTACCTGCCAACAGAAAGATTACCTTTACCATCTCAAGGAAATGATTTTCCATGTTCTAACGTTTCATCCTTGAAAACAAAGTGGCATGAACCAGTATCATCAACACAATATTGCCTTGCAAGTTCTATAATAGCTATGGAAGCTAGGCTAGCATGTTCTGCAAACTCAGCCTCTACTTGACTAGCAGAGGTTGCATCCTTAAATTTCATATTCCAATTCTGCCTGCCAACAGAAAAGTTACCATCACCATCTCCAGGAAATGATTGCCCATGTTCCAACCTTTCATCCTTGAAACCTAAGTGGCTTGAACCACCATCATCAACACAATATTGCCTTGAAAGTTCTACAACAGCTCTGGAAGTTAGGCCTGCATGTTCTGCAAACTCCGTCGCTACTTGAGCAGCAGAGGTAGCATCCTTAAATTTCATATTCCAATTTAGCCTGCCAGCAGAAACAATACTATCACCATCTCCAGGAAATGATTTCCCATGTTCCAACCTTTCATCCTTGAAACCTAAGTGGCATGAACCACCATCATCAATACAATATTGCCTTGAAAGTGCTAAAATAGCTCTGGCAGCTAGGCTTGCATATTCTGCAAACTCAGTCGTTGCATGAGCAACAGAGGTAGCATCCTTAACTTTCATATTAAAATTTTTTTCCTACCAACAGAAAAATTACCATTACCATCTCCAGGAAATGATTGCCCGTGTTCCAACCTTTCATCCTTGAAACCTAAGTGGCATGAACCACCATCATCAACACAATATTGCCTTGAAAGTGCTATAATAGGTCTGGCAGCGAAGCTTGCATATTCTACAAACTCAGCCGCTGCTTGAGCAACAGAGGTAGCAACCATAAATTTCATGTTCCAATTTTGCCTGCCAGTAGACACATTACTATCACCATCTCCAGGAAATTGTTGCCCATGTTCCAACCTTTCATCCTTGAAACTTAAGTGGCATGAACCTACATCATCAACACAATATTGTCTTGAAAGTTCTCCAACAGCTCTGGCAGCTAGGCTTGCATGTTCTGCAAACTCAGCCGCTACTTGAGCAGCAGCGGTAGCATCCTTAAATTTCAAGTTCTACTTCTACCTGCCAATAGAAAGATTACCATTACCATCTCAAGGAAATGATTGTCCATGTTCTAACCTTTCATCCATGAAAACAAAGTGGTATGAACCAGCATTATCAACACAATATTGCCTTGAAAGTTCTACAACAGCTATGGCAGATAGGCTTGCATTTTCTTCAAACTCAATCGCTACTTGAGCAATAGAGGTAGCATCCTTAAATTTCATGTTCCAATTCTACGTGCCAATAGAAACATTACCATCACCATCTCGAGGAAATGATTGCCCACGTTCCAACCTTTCATCCTTCAAACCTAAGTGGCATGAACCACCATCATCAACATAATATTGCCTTGAAATTGCTATAATAGCTCTGGCAACTAGGCTTGCATATTCTGCAAACTCAGCCGCTGCTTGAGCAGCAGAGGTAGCATCCTTAAATTTCATATTCAAATTTTGCCTACCAACAGAAAAATTACCATTACCATCTCCAGGAAATGATTGCCTGTGTTCCAACCTTTCATCCTTGAAACATATGTGGCATGAACCACCATCATCAATACAATATTGCCTTGAAAGTACTATAATAGGTCTGGCAGCGAAGCTTGCATATTCTGCACACTTAGCCGCTGCTTGAGCAACAGAGGTAGCAACCTTAAATTTCGTGTTCCAATTCTGCCTGCCAGCAGAAACATTACTATCACCATCTCCAGGAAATGGTGGCCCATGTTCCATCCTTTCATCCTTGAAACCTAAGTGGCATGAACCACCATCATTAAATCAATATTGACTTGAAAGTTCTCCAACAGCTCTGTCAGCTAGGCTTGCATGTTCTGCAAACTCAGCCGCTGCTTGAGCAGCAGAGGTAGCATCCTTAAATTTCATGTTCCAATTCTACCTGCCAACAGAAAGATTACCATTACTATCTCAAGGAAATGAATGTCCATGTTCTAACCTTTCATCCTTGAAAACAAAGTGGCATGAACCAGCATCATCAACACAATATTCCCTTGAAAGTTCTACAACAGCTCTGGCAGTTAGGCTTGCATTTTCTTCAAACTTAATCGCTACTTGAGCAATAGAGGTAGCATCCTTAAATTTCATGTTCCAATTCTACCTGCCAATAGAAACATTACCATCACCATCTCCAGGAAATGATTACCCATGTTCCAATCTTTCATCCTTGAAACCTATGTGGCATGAACCACCATCATCAACACAATATTTCCTTTAAAGTTCTACTACAGCTCTGGCAGCTAGGCTTGCATGTTCTGCAAACTGAGTCGCTACTTGAGCAGCAGAGGTAGCATCCTTAAATTTCATGTTTAAATTCTGCCTGCCAACAGAAAAATTACCATTACTATCTCCAGGAAATGATTGCCCGTGTTACAACCTTTCATCCTTGAAACCTAAGTGGCATGAACCAACATCATCAATACAATATTGCCTTGAAAGTTCTATAATAGGTCTGGCAGCGAAGCTTGCATATTCTGCAAACTCAGCCGCTGCTTGAGCAACAGAGGTAGCAACCTTAAATTTCATATTCCAATTCTGCCCGCCAGCAGAAACATTACTATCACCATCTCCAGGAAATGGTCTCCCATGTTCCAACCTTTCATCCTTGAAACCTAAGTGGCATGAACCACCATCATTAACACAATATTGCCTTGAAAGTTCTCCAACAGCTCTGGCAGCTAGGCTTGCATGTTCTGCAAACTCAGCCGCTGCTTGAGCAGCAGAGGTAGCATCCTTAAATTTCATGTTCTAATTCTGCCTGCCAACAGATAAATTACCATTACCATCTCTAGGAAATGATTGCCCCGTTCCAACCTTTCATCCTTGAAACCTAAGTGGCATGAACTACCATCATCAACACAATATTGCCTTTAAAGATCTACAATATCTCTGGCAGTTAAGCTTGCATGTTCTGCAAACTCAGTCCCTACATGAGCAGCAGATGTAGCATCCTTAAATTTCATCAACACAATATTGCCTTGAAAGTTCTATAATAGCTCTCGCAGCTAGGCTTGCATGTTCTGCAAACTCAGCCGTTGCTTGAGCAGCAGAGGTAGCATCCTTAAATTTCATGTTCCAATTCTGCCTGCCAATAGAAACATTACCATCACCATCTCCAGGAAATGATTGCCCATGTTTCAACCTTTCATCCTCGAAACCTAAGTGGCATGAACCACCATCATCAACACAATATTGCCTTTAAAGTTCTACAACAGCTCTAGCAGCTAGGCTTGCATGTTCTGCAAACTCAGTCGCTACTAGAGCAGCAGAGGTATCATCCTTACATTTCATGTTTAAATTCTGCCTGCCAACAGAAAAATGACCGTTTCCATCTCCAGGAAATGATTGCCCATGTTCCAACCTTTCATCCTTGAAACCTAAGTGGCATGAACCACAATCTTCAACACAATATAGCCTTTAAAATTCTACAACAGCTTTGGCAACTAGGTTTGCATGTTTTGCAAAATCAGCCACTGCTTGAGCAGTAGAGGTAGCATCCTTAAATTTCATGTTCCTATTCTCCCTAACAACAAAATAATTACCATTACCATCTCCAGGAAATGATTGCCCATGTTCCAACCTTTCATCCTTGAAACCTAAGTGGAATGAACCACCATCATCAACACAAAATTGCCTTGCAAGTTCTATAATAGCTCTGGAAGCTAGGCTAGCATGTTCTGCAAACTCAGCCTCTGCTTGACCAGCAGAGGTTGCATCCTTAAATTTCATGTTCCAATTCAGCCTACCAACAGAAAATTTACCATCACCATCTCCGGGAAATGATTGCCCATGTTCCAACCTTTCATCCTTGAAACCTAAGTGGCATGAACCACCATCATCAATACAATATTGCCTTGAAAGTTTTACAACAGCTTTGGAAGTTAGGCCTGCACGTTCTGCAATCTCCATTGCTACTTGAGCAGCAGAGGTAGCATCCTTAAATTTCATTTTCCAATTCTGCGTGCCAACAGAAAAATTACCATTTCCATCTCCAGGAAATTATTGTCCATGTTTCAACCTTTCATCCTTGAAACCTATCTGGCATGAACCACCATCATCAACACAATATTGCCTTTAAAGTTCTATAACAGCTTTGGCAGCTAGGCTAGCATGTTCTGCAAACTCAGCCGCTGCTTGAGTAGCAGATATAGCATCCTTAAATTTCTTGTTCGATTTCTGCCTGCCAACAGAAAAATTACCTTTACCATCTCCAGGAAATGATTGCCCGTGTTCCAACCTTTCATCCGTGAAACCTAAGTGGCATGAACCACCATCATCAACACAATATTGCCTTTAAAGTTCTACAACAGCTCTGGCAGCTAGGCTTGCATGTTCTGCAAACTCAGCTGCTGCTTGAGCAGCAGATGTAGCATCCTTAAATTTCTTGTTTCAATTTTGCCTGCCAGCAGAAACATTACCGTTACCATATCCGGGAAATGATATCCCATGTTCCAACCTTTCATCCTTGAAACCTAAGTGGTATGAACAACTATCATCAACACAATATTACCTTTAATGTTCTACAACAGCTCTGGCAGCTAGGCTTGAATGTTCTGCAAACTCAGCCGCTGCTGGAGCGGTAGAGGTAGCATCCTTAAGTTTCATGTTCCAATTCTACCTGCCAACAGAAAAATTGCCATTACTATCTCAAGGAAATGACTGCCCATGTTCCAACCTTTCATCCTTGAAAACAAAGTGGAATGAACCACCATCATCAACACAATATTGCCTTTAAAGTTCTACAACAGCTCTGGCAGCTAGGATTGCATGTTCTGCAAACTCAGCAGCTGCTTGAGCAGTAGATGTAGCATCCTTAAATTTCTTGTACCAATTCTGCCGGCCAACAGAAAAATTACCATTACCATCTCCAGGAAATGATTGCCCGTGTTCCAACCTTTCATCCTTGAAACCTAAGTGGCATGAACCACCATCATCAACACAATATATCCTTGAAAGTTCTACAACAGCTATGGCAGCTAGGATTCCATGTTCTGCAAACTCAGCCACTGCTTGAGCAGCAGAGGTAGCATCCTTAAATTTCATGTTCCAATTTTGCCCTGCCAGCAGAATTATTACTATCACCATCTCTAGGAAATGAGTGTCCATGTTCCAACCTTTCATCCTTGAAACCTAAGTGGCATGAACTACCATCAACAACACAATATTGCCTTGAAAGTTCTACAACAACTATGGCAGTTAAGCTTGCATGTTCTGCAAACTCAGTCCCTACTTGAGCAGCAGATGTAGCATCCTTAAATTTCATGTTCCAATTCTGCCTGCCAACAGAAACATTACTATCACCATCTCCAGGAAATGATTGTCCATGTTCTAACCTTTCATCCTTAAAATCAAAGTGGCATGAACCAGCATCATCAACACAATATTGCCTTGAAAGTTTTACAACAGCTCTGGCAGCTAGGCTTTCATGTTCTGCAAATTCAGTCGCTACTTGAGCAGTAGAGGTAGCATCCTTAAATTTCATGTTTAAATTCTCCCTGCCAATAGAAAAATTAGCGTTACCATCTCCAAGAAATGATTGCCCATGTTCCAACCTTTCATCCTTGAAACCTAAGTGGCATGAACCACCATCATCAACACAATATTGCCTTTAAAATTCTACAACAGCTCTGGCAGCTGGGTTTGCATGTTCTGCAAAATCAGCCACTGCTTGAGCAGTAGAGGTAGCATCCTTAAATTTCATGTTCCTATTCTTCCTACCAACAGAAAAATTACCATTACCATCTCCAGGAAATGATTGCCCATGTTCCAACCTTTCATCCTTGAAACCTAAGTGGCATGAACCACCATCATCAACACAATATTGCCTTGCAAATTCTATAATAGCTCTGGAAGCTAGGCTTGCATGTTCTGCAAACTCAGCCTCTACTTGAGCAGCAGAGGTAGCATCCTTAAATTTCATATTCCAATATTGCCTACCAACAGAAAAATTACCATTACCATCTCCAGGAAATGATTGCCCGTGTTCCAACCTTTCATCTTTGAAACCTAAGTGGAATGAACCACTACCATAAATACAATATTGCCTTGAAAGTTCTATAATAGGTCTGGCAGTGAGGCTTGCATATTCTGCAAACTCAGCCGCTGCTTGAGCAACAGAGGTAGCATCCTTAAATTTTATGTTCCAATTCTGCCTGCCAGCAGAAAATTACTATCACAATCACCAGGAAATGATTTCCCGTGTTCCAACCTTTCATCCTTGAAACCTAAGTGGCATGAACCACCATCATCAACACAATATTGCCTTGAAAGTTTTACAACAGCTCTGGCAGTTAGGCTTGGATGTTCTTCAAACTCAGTCGCTACTTGAGCAACAGAGGTAGCATCCTTAAATTTCATGATCCAATTGTGCCTGCCAATAGAAACATTACCATCACCATCTCCAGGAAATGATTGCCCATGTTCCAACCTTTCATCATTGAAACCTAAGTGGCATGTACCACTCTCATCAACACAATATTGCCTTTAAAGTTCTACAACAGCTCTGGCAGCTAGGCTTGCATGTTATGCAAATTCAGTCGCTACTTGAGCAGCAGAGGTAGCATCCTTAAATTTCATGTTTAAATTCTCCCTGCCAACAGAAAAATTAGCGTTACCATCTCCAGGAAATGATTGCCCATGTTCCAACCTTTCATCCTTGAAACCTAAGTGGCATGAACCACAATCATCAACACAATATTGCCATTAAAATTCTACAACAGCTCTGGCAGCTAGGATTGCATGTTCTGCAAAATCAGCCACTGCTTGAGCAGTAGAGGTAGCATCCTTAAATTTCATGTTCCAATTCTGCCTACCAACAGAAAAATTACCATTACAATCTCCAGGAAATGATTGCCCATGTTCCAACCTTTCATCCTTGAAACCTAAGTGGCATGAACCACCATCATCAACACAATATTGCCTTGCAAGTTCTATAATAGCTCTGGAAGCTAGGCTTGCATGTTCTTCAAACTCAGCCTCTACTTGAGCAGCAGAGGTAGCATCCTTAAATTTCATATTCCAATTTTGCCTACCAACAGAAAAATTACCATTACCATCTCCAGGAAATGATTGCCCGTGTTCCAACCTTTCATCCTTGAAACCTAAGTGGCACGAACCACCATCATTAACACAATATTACCTTGAAAGTTCTCCAACAGCTCTGGCAGCTAGGCTTCCATATTCTGCAAACTCAGCCGCTACTTGAGCAGCAGAGGTAGCATCCTTAAATTTCATGTTCCAATTCTGTCTGCCAACAGAAACATTACTATCACCATCTCCAGGAAATGATTGTCCATGTTCTAACCTTTCATCCTTATAATCAAAGTGGCATGAACCAGCATCATCAATACAATATTGCCTTGAAAGTTTTACAACAGCTCTGGCAGCTAGGCTTGCATGTTCTTCAAATACAGTCGCTACTTGAGCAGTAGAAGTAGCATCCTTAAGTTTCATGTTCCAGTTCTACCTGCCAACAGAAAAATTGCCATTACCATCTCAAGGAAATGACTGCCCATGTTCCAACCTTTCATCCTTGAAAACAAAGTGGCATGAACCACCATCATCAACACAATATTGCCTTTAAAGTTCTACAACAGCTCTGGCAGCTAGGATTGCATGTTCTGAAAACTCAGCAGCTGCTTGAGCAGCAGATGTAGCATCCTTAAATTTCTTGTACCAATTCTGCCTGCCAACAAAAAAATTACCATTACCATCACCAGGAAATGATTGCCCGTGTTCCAACCTTTCATCCTTGAAACCTAAGTGGCATGAACCACCATCATCAACACAATATTGCCTTAAAAGTTTTACAACAGCTCTGGCAGTTAGGCTTGGATGTTCTTCAAACTCAGTCGCTACTTGAGCAACAGAGGCAGCATCCTTAAATTTCATGATCCAATTCTGCCTGCCAATAGAAACATTACCATCACCATCTCCAGGAAATGATTGCCCATGTTCCAACCTTTCATCATTGAAACCTAAGTGGCATGTACCACTCTCATCAACACAATATTGCCTTTAAAGTTCTACAACAGCTCTGGCAGCTAGGCTTGCATGTTATGCAAATTCAGTCGCTACTTGAGCAGCAGAGGTAGCATCCTTAAATTTCATGTTTAAATTCTCCCTGCCAACAGAAAAATTAGCGTTACCATCTCCAAGAAATGATTGCCCATGTTTCAACCTTTCATCCTTGAAACCTAAGTGGCACGAACCACCATCATCAACACAATATATCCTTGAAAGTTCTACAACAGCTATGGCAGCTAGGATTCCATGTTCTGCAAACTCAGCCACTGCTTGAGCAGCAGAGGTAGCATCCTTAAATTTCATGTTCCAATTCTGCCTGTCAGCAGAAACATTACTATCACTATCTCTAGGAAATGAGTGTCCATGTTCCAACCTTTCATCCTTGAAACCTAAGTGGCATGAACTACCATCATCAACACAATATTGCCTTTAATGTTCTACAACAGCTCTTGCAGTTAAGCTTGCATGTTCTGCAAACTCTCTCCCTACATGAGCAGCAGATGTAGCATCCTTAAATTTCATGTTCCAATTCTGCCTGCCAGCAGAAACATTACTATAACAATCTCCAGAAAATGATAGCCCATGTCCTAACCTTTCATCCTTGAATCCTAAGTGGCATGAACTACCATCATCAACACAATATTGCCTTGAAAGTTCTACAACAACTATGGCAGTTAAGCTTGCATGTTTTGCAAATTCAGTCCCTACTTGAGCAGCAGATGTAGCATTCTTAAATTTCATGTTCCAATTCTGCCTGCCAGCAGAAACATTACTTTCTCCATCTCCAGGAAATGATTGCCCATGTTCCAACCTTTCATCCTTGAAACCTAAGTGGTATGAACCACCATCGTCAACACAATATTGCCTTGAAAGCTCTCCAACAGCTCTGGCAGCTAGGCTTGCATATTCTGCAAACTCAGCTGTCGCTTGAGAAGCAGAGGTAGCATCCTTAAATTTCATGTTCCAATTTTGCCTGCCAATAGAAAAATTACCATTACCATCTTAACGAAATGATTGCCCATTTTCCAACCTTTCATCCTAGAAACCTAAGTGGTATAAACCACCATCATCAACACAATATTGCCTTGAAAGTTCAATAATAGCTCTCGCAGTTAAGCTTGCATGTTCTGCAAACTCAGCCGTTGCTTGAGCAGCAGAGGTAGCATCCTTAAATTTCATGTTCCAATTCTGCCTGCCAGCAGAAACATTACTATCACCATCTCCAGGAAATGATTGCCCGTGTTCCAACCTTTCATCCTTGAAACCTAAGTGGCATGAACCACCATCATTAATACAATATTTCCTTGAACGTTCTCCAACAGCTCTGGCAGCTAGGCTTGCATATTCTGCAAACTCAGCCGCTACTTCAGCAGCAGAGGTAGCATCCTTAAATTTCATGTTCCAATTCTGCCTGCCAACAGAAAATTTATCATTACCTTCTCCAGGAAATGATTGTCCATGTTCTAACCTTTCATCCTTATAATTAAAGTGGCATGAACCAGCATCATCAACACAATATTGCCTTGAAAGTTTTACAACAGCTATGGCAGCTAGGCTTGCATGTTCTGCAAATTCAGTCGCTACTTGAGCAGTAGAGGTAGCATCCTTAAATTTCATGTTTAAATTCTCCCTACCAACAGAAAAATTAGCATTACCATCTCCAAGAAAAGATTGCCCATGTTCCAACCTTTCATCCTTGAAACCTAAGTGGCATGAACCACAATCATCAACACAATATTGCCTTTAAAATTCTACAACAGCTTTGGAAGTTAGGCCTGCACGTTCTGCAAACTCCGTTGCTACTTGAGCAGCAGAGGTAGCATCCTTAAATTTCATTTTCCAATTCTACGTGCCAACAGAAAAATTACCGTATCCATCTCCAGGAAATTATTGTCCATGTTTCAACCTTTCATCCTTGAAACCTATCTGGCATGAACCACCATCATCAACACAATATTGCCTTTAAAGTTCTACAACAGCTTTGGCAGCTAGGCTAGCATGTTCTGCAAACTCAGCCGCTGCTTGAGCAGCAGATATAGCATCCTTAAATTTCTTGTTCGATTTCTGCCTGCCAACAGAAAAATTACCATTACGATCTCCAGGAAATGATTGCCCGTGTTCCACCCTTTCATCCGTGAAACCTAAGTGGCATGAACCACCATCATCAACACAATATTGCCTTTAAAGTTCTACAACAGCTCTGGCAGCTAGGCTTGCTTGTTCTGCAAACTCAGCCGCTGCTTGAGCAGCAGATGTAGCATCCTTAAATTTCTTGTTTCAATTTTGCGTGCCAGCAGAAACATTACCTTTACCATACCCGGGAAATGATTGCCCATGTTCCAACCTTTCATCCTTGAAACCTAAGTGGTATGAACCACCATCATCAACAGAATATTGCCTTTAAAATTTTACAACAGCTCTTGCAGCTAGGTTTGTATGTTCTGAAAACTCCGCTGCTGCTTGAGCACCAGAAGTAGCATCCTTAAGTTTCATGTTCCAATTCTACCTGCCAACAGAAAAATTGCCATTACCATCTCAAGGAAATGACTGCCCATGTTCCAACCTTTCATCCTTGAAAACAAAGTGGCATGAACCACCATCATCAACACAATATTGCCTTTAAAGTTCTACAACAGCTCTGGCAGCTACGATTGCATGTTCTGTAAACTCAGCAGCTGCTTGAGCAGCAGATGTAGCATCCTTAAATTTCTTGTACCAATTCTGCCTGCCAACAGAAAAATTAGCGTTACCATCTCCAAGAAAAGATTGCCCATGTTCCAACCTTTCATCCTTGAAACCTAAGTGGCATGAACCACAATCATCAACACAATATTGCCTTTAAAATTCTACAACAGCTTTGGAAGTTAGGCCTGCACGTTCTGCAAACTCCGTTGCTACTTGAGCAGCAGAGGTAGCATCCTTAAATTTCATTTTCCAATTCTGCGTGCCAACAGAAAAATTACCGTATCCATCTCCAGGAAATTATTGTCCATGTTTCAACCTTTCATCCTTGAAACCTATCTGGCATGAACCACCATCATCAACACAATATTGCCTTTAAAGTTCTACAACAGCTTTGGCAGCTAGGCTAGCATGTTCTGCAAACTCAGCCGCTGCTTGAGCAGCAGATATAGCATCCTTAAATTTCTTGTTCGATTTTTGCCTGCCAACAGAAAAATTACCATTACCATCTCCAGGAAATGATTGCCCGTGTTCTAACCTTTCATCCGTGAAACCTAAGTGGCATGAACCACCATCATCAACACAATATTGCCTTTAAAGTTCTACAACAGCTCTGGCAGCTAGGCTTGCATGTTTTGCAAACTCAGCCGCTGCTTGAGCAGCAGATGTAGCATCCTTAAATTTCTTGTTTCAATTTTGCGTGCCAGCAGAAACATTACCTTTACCATATCCGGGAAATGATTACCCATGTTCCAACCTTTCATCCTTGAAACCTAAGTGGTATGAACCACCATCATCAACACAATATTGCCTTTAAAATTCTACAACAGCTCTTGCAGCTAGGTTTGCATGTTCTGCAAACTCCGCTGCTGCTTGAGCACCAGAAGTAGCATCCTTAAGTTTCATGTTCCAATTCTACCTGCCAACAGAAAAATTGCCATTACCATCTCAAGGAAATGACTGCCCATGTTCCAACCTTTCATCCTTGAAAACAAAGTGGCATGAACCTCCATCATCAACACAATATTGCCTTTAAAGTTCTACAACAGCTCTGGCAGCTAGGATTGCATGTTCTGCAAACTCAGCAGCTGCTTGAGCAGCAGATGTAGCATCCTTAAATTTCTTGTACCAATTCTGCCTGCCAACAGAAAAATTAGCGTTACCATCTCCAAGAAAAGATTGCCCATGTTCCAACCTTTCATCCTTGAAACCTAAGTGGCATGAACCACAATCATCAACACAATATTGCCTTTAAAATTCTACAACAGCTTTGGAAGTTAGGCCTGCACGTTCTGCAAACTCCGTTGCTACTTGAGCAGCAGAGGTAGCATCCTTAAATTTCATTTTCCAATTCTGCGTGCCAACAGAAAAATTACCGTATCCATCTCCAGGAAATTATTGTCCATGTTTCAACCTTTCATCCTTGAAACCTATCTGGCATGAACCACCATCATCAACACAATATTGCCTTTAAAGTTCTACAACAGCTTTGGCAGCTAGGCTAGCATGTTCTGCAAACTCAGCCGCTGCTTGAGCAGCAGATATAGCATCCTTAAATTTCTTGTTCGATTTCTGCCTGCCAACAGAAAAATTACCATTACCATCTCCAGGAAATGATTGCCCATGTTCCAACCTTTCATCCGTGAAACCTAAGTGGCATGAACCACCATCATCAACACAATATTGCCTTTAAAGTTCTACAACAGCTCTGGCAGCTAGGCTTGCATGTTCTGCAAACTCAGCCGCTGCTTGAGCAGCAGATGTAGCATCCTTAAATTTCATGTTTCAATTTTGCGTGCCAGCAGAAACATTACCTTTACCATATCCGGGAAATGATTACCCATGTTCCAACCTTTCATCCTTGAAACCTAAGTGGTATGAACCACCATCATCAACACAATATTGCCTTTAAAATTCTACAACAGCTCTTGCAGCTAGGTTTGCATGTTCTGCAAACTCCGCTGCTGCTTGAGCACCAGAAGTAGCATCCTTAAGTTTCATGTTCCAATTCTACCTGCCAACAGAAAAATTGCCATTACCATCTCAAGGAAATGACTGCCCATGTTCCAACCTTTCATCCTTGAAAACAAAGTGGCATGAACCACCATCATCAACACAATATTGCCTTTAAAGTTCTACAACAGCTCTGGCAGCTAGGATTGCATGTTCTGCAAACTAAGCAGCTGCTTGAGCAGCAGATGTAGCATCCTTAAATTTCTTGTACCAATTCTGCCTGCCAACAGAAAAATTACCATTACCATCTCCAGGAAATGATTGCCCGTATTCCAACCTTTCATCCTTGAAACCTAAGTGGCACGAACCACCATCATTAACACAATATTGCCTTGAAAGTTCTCCAACAGCTCTGGCAGCTAGGCTTGCATATTCTGCAAACTCAGCCGCTACTTGAGCAGCAGAGGTAGCATCCTTAAATTTCATGTTCCAATTCTGCCTGCCAACAGAAACATTACTATCATCATCTCCAGGTAATGATTGTCCATGTTCTAACCTTTCATCCTTATAATCAAAGTGGCATGAACCAGCATCATCAACACAATATTGCCTTGAAAGTTTTACAACAGCTATGGCAGCTAGGCTTGCATGTTCTGCAAATTCAGGCGCTAATTGAGCAGTAGAGGTAGCATCCTTAAATTTCATGTTTAAATTCTCCCTACCAACAGAAAAATTAGCGTTACCATCTCCAAGAAATGATTGCCCATGTTCCAACCTTTCATCCTTGAAACTTAAGTGGCACGAACCACCATCATCAACATAATATATCTTGAAAGTTCTACAAACTTAGCCCGTGTTCCAACCTTCCACAATCACAAGGAAATGATTGCCCGTGTTCCAACCTTTCATCCTTGAAACCTAAGTGGCATGAACCACCATCATTAACACAATATTGCCTTGAAAGTTCTCCAACAGCTCTGGCAGCTAGGCTTGCATATTCTGCAAACTCAGCCGCTACTTGAGCAGCAGAGGTAGTATCCTTAAATTTCATGTTCCAATTCTGCCTGCCAACAGAAACATTACTATCACCATCTCCAGGAAATGATTGTCCATGTTCTAGCCTTTCATCCTTATAATCAAAGTGGCATGAACCAGCATCATCAACACAATATTGCCTTGAAAGTTTTACAACAGCTCTGGCAGCTAGGCTTGCATGTTCTGTAAACTCAGTCGCTACTTGAGCAGCAGAGGTAGCATCCTTAAATTTCATGTTTAAATTCTCCCTGCCAATAGAAAAATTAGCGTTACCATCTCCATGAAATGATTGCCCATATTCCAACTTTTTATCCTTGAAACCAAGTGGCATGAACCACCATCATCAACACAATATATCCTTGAAAGTTCTACAACAGCTATGGCAGCTAGGATTCCATGTTCTGCAAACTCAGCCACTGCTTGAGCAGCAGAGGTAGCATCCTTAAATTTCATGTTCCAATTCTGCCTGCCAGCAGAAACATTACTATCACCATCTCTAGGAAATGAGTGTCCATGTTCCAACCTTTCATCCTTGAAACCTAAGTGGCATGAACTACCATCATCAACACAATATTGCCTTTAAAGTTCTACAACAGCTCTTGCAGTTAAGCTTGCATGTTCTGCAAACTCAGTCCCTACATGAGCAGCAGATGTAGCATCCTTAAATTTCATGTTCCAATTCTACCTACCAACATAAAAATTACCATTACCATCTCCACGAAATGACTGCCCATGTTCCAACCTTTCATCCTTGAAAACAAAGTGGCATGAACCACCATCATCAACACAATATTGCCTTTAAAGTTCTACAACAGCTCTGGCAGCTAGGATTGCATGTTCTGCAAACTCAGCAGCTGCTTGAGCAGCAGATGTAGCATCCTTAAATTTCTTGTACCAATTCTGCCTGCCAGCAGAAAAATTAGCGTTACCATCTCCAAGAAAAGATTGCCCATGTTCCAACCTTTCATCCTTGAAACCTAAGTGGAATGAACCACTACCATCAATACAATATTGCCTATAAAGTTCTATAATAGGTCTGGCAGCGAGGCTTGCATATTCTGCAAACTTAACCGCTGCTTGATCAATAGAGGTAGCATCCTTAAATTTCATGTTCCAATTCTGCCTGCCAGCAGAAACATTACTATCACAATCACCAGGAAATGATTGCCCGTGTTCCAACCTTTCATCCTTGAAACCTGAGTGGCATGAACCACCATCATCAACACAATATTGCCTTGAAAGTTCTCCAACAGCTCTGGCAGCTAGGCTTGCATGTTCTGCAAACTCAGCCGCTGCTTGAGCAGCAGAGGAAGCATCCTTAAATTTCATGTTCCAATTCTACCTGCCAATAGAAAGATTACCATTACCATCTCAAGGAAATGATTGGGCATGTTCTAACCTTTCATCCTTGAAAACAAATTGGCATGAACCAGCATCAACAACACAATATTGCCTTGAAAGTTTTACAACAACTCTGGTAGTTAGGCTTGCATTTTCTTCAAACTCAGTCGCTACTTAAGCAACAGAGGTAACATCCTTAAATTTCATGTTCCAATTCTGCCTGCCAATAGAAACATTACCATCACCATCTCCAGGAAATGATTGCCCATGTTCCAACCTTTCATCATTGAAACCTAAGTGGCATGAACCACCCTCATCAACACAATATTGCCTTTAAAGTTCTACAACAGCTCTGGCAGCTAGGCTTGCATGTTCTGCAAATTCAATCGCTACTTCAACAGCAGAGGTAGCATCCTTAAATTTCATGTTTAAATTCTCCCTGCCAATAGTAAAATTAGCGTTTCCATCTCCAGGAAATGATTGCCCATGTTCCAACCTTTCATCCTTGAAACCGAAGTGGCATTAACCACCATCATCAACACAATATTGCCTTTAAAATTCTACAACAGCTCTAGCAGCTAGGTTTGCATGTTCTGCAAAATCAGCCACTGCTTGAGCAGTAGAGGTAGCATCCTTAAATTTCATGTTCCTATTCTGCCTACCAACAGAAAAATTACCATTACCATCTCCAGGAAATGATTGCCCATGTTCCAACCTTTCATCCTTGAAACCTAAGTGGCATGAACCACCATCATCAACACAATATGGCCTTGCAAGTTCTATAATAGCTTTGGAAGCTAGGCTTGCATGTTCTTCAAACTCAGCCTCTACTTGAGCAGCAGAGGTAGCATCCTTAAATTTCATATTCCAATTTAGCCTACCAACAGAAAAACTACCATTACCATCTCCAGGAAATGATTGCCCGTGTTCCAACCTTTCATCCTTGAAACCTAAGTGGAATGAACCACTACCATCAATACAATATTGCCTTTAAAGTTCTATAATAGGTCTGGCAGCGAGGCTTGCATATTCTGCAAACTCAGCCGCTGCTTGAGCAACAGAGGTAGCAACCTTAAATTTCATGTTCCAATTCTGCCTGCCAGCAGAAACATTACTATCACAATCACTAGGAAATGATTGCCCGTGTTCCAACCTTTCATCCTTGAAACCTAAGTGGCATGAACCACCATCATTAACACAATATTGCCTTGAAAGTTCTCCAACAGCTCTGGCAGCTAGGCTTGCATGTTCTGCAAACTCAGCCGCTGCTTGAGCAGCAGAGGCAGCATTCTTAAATTTCATGTTCCAATTCTACCTACCAATAGAAAGATTACCATTACCATCTCAAGGAAATTATTGTGCATGTTCTAACCTTTCATCCTTGAAAACAAAGTGGCATGAACCAGCATCAACAACACAATATTGCCTTGAAAGTTTTACAACAGCTCTGGCAGTTAGGCTTGCATTTTCTTCAAACTCAGTCGCTACTTAAGCAACAGAGGTAACATCCTTAAATTTCATGTTCCAATTCTGCCTGCCAATAGAAACATAACCATCATCATCTCCAGGAAATGATTGCCCATGTTCCAACCTTTCATCATGGAAACCTAAGTGGCATGAACCACCCTCATCAACACAATATTGCCTTTAAAGTTCTACAACAGCTCTGGCAGCTAGGCTTGCATGTTCTGCAAATTCAGTCGCTACTTCAACAGCAGAGGTAGCATCCTTAAATTTCATGTTTAAATTCTCCCTGCCAACAGTAAAATTAGCGTTTCCATCTCCAGGAAATGATTGCCCATGTTCCAACCTTTCATCCTTGAAACCTAAGTGGCATGAACCACCATCATTAACACAATATTGTATTAAAAGTTCTCCAACAGCTCTGGCAGCTAGGCTTGCATGTTCTGCAAACTCAGCCGCTGCTTGAGCAGCAGAGGCAGCATCCTTAAATTTCATGTTCCAATTCTACCTGCCAACATAAAGATTACCATTACCATCTCAAGAAAATGATTGTCCATGTTCTAACCTTTCATCCTTGAAAACAAAGTGGCATGACCCAGCATCATCAATACAATATTGCCTTGAAAGTTTTACAACAGCTCTAGCAGTTAGGCTTGCATGTTCTTCAAACTTAGTCGCTCCTTGAGCAACAGAGGTAGCATCCTTAAATTTCATATTCCAATTCTGCCTGCCAATAGAAACATTACCATCACCATCTCCAGGAAATGATTGCCCATGTTCCAACCTTTCATCATTGAAACCTAAGTGGCATGAACCACCCTCATCAACACAATATTGCCTTTAAAGTTCTACAACAGCTCTGGCAGCTAGGCTTGTATGTTCTGCAAATTCAATCGCTACTACAACAGCAGAGGTAGTATCCTTAAATTTCATGTTTAAATTCTCCCTGCCAACAGAAAAATTAGCGTTACCATCTCCAGAAAATGATTGCCCATGTTCCAACCTTTCATCCTTGAAACCTAAGTGGCATGAACCACCATCATCAACACAATATATCCTTGAAAGTTCTACAACAGCTATGGCAGCTAGGATTCCATGTTCTGCAAACTCAGCCACTGCTTGAGCAGCAGAGGTAGCATCCTTAAATTTTATGTTCCAATTCTGCCTGCCAGCAGAAACATTACTATCACCATCTCTAGGAAATGAGTGTCCATGTTCCAACCTTTCATCCTTGAAACCTAAGTGGCATGAACTACCATCATCAACACAATATTGCCTTTAAAGTTCTACAACAGCTCTTGCAGTTAAGCTTGCATATTCTGCAAACTCAGTCCCTACATGAGCAGCAGATGTAGCATCCTTAAATTTCATGTTCCAATTCTGCCTGCCAGCAGAAACATTACTATCACAATCTCCAGGAAATGATAGCCCATGTCCTAACCTTTCATCCTTGAAACCTAAGTGGCATGAACTACCATCATCAACACAATATTGCCTTGAAAGTTCTACAACAACTATGGAAGTTAAGCTTGCATGTTCTGCAAATTCAGTCCCTACTTGAGCAGCAGATGTAGCATTCTTAAATTTCATGTTCCAATTCTGCCTACCAGCAGAAACATTACTTTCACCATCTCCAGGAAATGATTGCCCATGTTCCAACCTTTCATCCTTGAAACCTAAGTGGTATGAACCACCATCGTCAACACAATATTGCCTTGAAAGCTCTCCAACAGCTCTGGCAGCTAGGCTTGCATATTCTGCAAACTCAGCCGTCGCTTGAGCAGTAGAGGTAGCATCTTTAAATTTCATATTTCAATTCTGCCTGCCAATAGAAAAATTACCAATACCATCTTAAGGAAATGATCGCCCATTTTCCAACCTTTCATCCTTGAAACCTAAGTGGTATGAACCACCATCATCAACACAATATTGCCTTGAAAGTTCTATAATAGCTCTCGCAGCTAGGCTTGCATGTTCTGCAAACTCAGTTGCTGCTTGAGCAGCAGAGGTAGCATCCTTAAATTTCATGTTCCAATTCTGCCTGCCAACAGAAACATTACTATCACCATCTCCAGGAAATGATTGTCCCTATTCTAACCTTTCATCCTTATAATCAAAATGGCATGCACCAGCATCATTAACACAATATTGCTTTGAAAGTTTTACAACAGCTCTGGCAGCTAGGCTTGCATGTTCTGCAAATTCAGTAGCTACTTGAGCAGTAGAGGTAGCATCCTTAAATTTCATGTTTAAATTCTCCCTGCCAACAGAAAAATTAGCGTTACCATCTCCAAGAAATGATTGCCCATGTTCCAACCTTTTATCCTTGAAACCTAAGTGGCACGAACCACCATCATCAACACAATATATCCTTGAAAGTTCTACAACTGCTATGGCAGCTAGGATTCCATGTTCTGCAAACTCAGCCACTGCTTGAGCAGCAGAGGTAGCATCCTTAAATTTCATGTTCCAATTCTGCCTGCCAGCAGAAACATTACTATCACCATCTCTAGGAAATGAGTGTCCATGTTCCAACCTTTCATCCTTGAAACCTAAGTGGCATGAACTACCATCATCAACACAATATTGCCTATAAAGTTCTAAAACAACTATTGCAGTTAAGCTTGCATGTTCTGCAAACTCAGTCCCTACATGAGCAGCAGATGTAGCATCCTTAAATTTCATGTTCCAATTCTGCCTACCAACAGAAAAATTACCATTACCATCTCCAGGAAATGATTGCCCATGTCCTAACCTTTCATCCTTGAAACCTAAGTGGCATGAACTACCATCATCAACACAATAATGCCTTGAAAGTTCTACAACAACTATGGCAGTTAAGCTTGCATGTTCTGCAAACTCAGTCCGTACTTGAGCAGCAGATGTAGCATTCTTAAATTTCATGTTCCAATTCTGCCTGCCAGCAGAAACATTACTTTCACCATCTCCAGGAAATGATTGCCCATGTTCCAACCTTTCATCCTTGAAACCTAAGTGGAATGAACCACTCCCGTCAATACAATATTGCCTTTAAAGTTCTATAATAGGTCTGGCAGCGAGGCTTGCATGTTCTTCAAACTCAGCCTCTAATTGAGCAGTAGAGGTAGCATCCTTAAATTTCATATTCCAATTTTGCCTACCAACAGAAAAATTACCATTACCATCTCCAGGAAATGATTGCCCGTGTTCCAACCTTTCATCCTTGAAACCTAAGTGGAATGAACCACTACCATCAATACAATATTACCTTTAAAGTTCTATAATAGGTCTGGCAGTGAGGCTTGCATATTCTGCAAATTCAGCCGCTGCTTGATCAACAGAGGTAGCATCCTTAAATTTCATGTTCCAATTCTGCCTGCCAATAGAAAAATTACCATTACCATCTCCAGGAAATGATTGCCCATGTTCAAACTTTCATCCTTGAAACCTAAGTGGCATGAACCACCATCATCAATACAATATTGCCTTTAAAGTTCTACAACAGCTCTGGCAGTTAGGCTTGCATGTTCTTAAAACTCAGTCGCTTCTTAAGCAATAGAGGTAGCATCCTTAAATTTCATGTTCCAATTCTGCCTGCCAATAGAAACATTACCATCACCATCTCCAGGAAATGATTGCCCATGTTCCAACCTTTCATCCTTGAAACCTAAGTGGCATGAACCACCATCATAAACACAATATTGCCTTTAAAGTTCTACAACAGCTCTGGCAGCTAGGCTTGCATGTTCTGCAAATTCAGTCGCTACTTGAGCAATAGAGGTAGCATCCTTAAATTTCATGTTTAAATTCTGCCGGCCAACAGAAAAATTACCGTTACCATCTCCAGGAAATGATTGCCCATGTTCCAACCTTTCATCCTTGAAACCTAAATGGCATGAACCACCATCATCAACACAATATTACCTTTAAAATTCTACAACAGCTCTGGCAGCTAGGTTTGCATGTTCTGCAAAATCAGCCACTGCTTTAGCAGTAGAGGTAGCATCCTTAAATTTCATGTTCCAATTCTGCCTGCCAATAGAAAAATTACCATTACCATCTCCATGAAATGATTGCCCATGTTCCAACCTTTCATCCTTGAAACCTAAGTGGCATGAACCACCATCATCAACACAATATTGCCTTGCAAGTTCTATAATAGCTTTGTAAGCTAGGCTTGTATGTTCTGCAAACTCAGCCTCTGCTTGACCAGCAGAGGTTGCATCCTTAAATTTCATGTTCAAATTCTGCCTGCCAACAGAAAAATTACCATCACCATCTCCAGGAAATGATTGCCCATGTTCCAACCTTTCATCATTGAAACCTAAGTGGCATGAACCACCATCATCAACACAATATTTCCTTTAAAGTTCTACAACAGCTATGGAAGTTAGGCTTGCATGTTCTGCAAACTCATTCGCTACTTGAGCAACAGAGGTAGCGTCCTTAAATTTCATGTTCCAATTCTGCCTGCCAGCAGAAACATTACTATCACCATCTCCAGGAAATGAATTCCCATGTTCCAAGCTTTTATCCTTGAAACCTAAGTGGCATGAACCACAATCATCAATACAATATTGCCTTGAAAGGTCTATAATAGCTCTGGTAGCTAGGCTTGCATGTTCTGCAAACTCAGCTGCTGCTTGAGCAGTAGAGGTAGCATCCTTAAATTTCATGTTCCAATTCTGCATGCGTAAAGAAAAATTACCATTACCATCTCCAGGAAATGATTGCCCGTGTTCCAACCTTTCATCCATGAAAACTAAGTGGCATGAACCATAATCATCAACACAATATATCCTTGAAAGTTCTATAATAGCTCTGGCAGTTAGGCTTGCATGTTCTGCAAACTCAGCCGCTGCTTGAGCAGTAGAGGTAGCATCCTTAAATTTCATGTTCCAATTATGCCTGCCAAAAGAAAAATTACCATTACCATCTCTAGGAAATTATTGCTTGTGTTCCAACCTTTCATCCTTGAAACCTAAGTGGCATGTACCACCATCATTAACACAATATTGCCTTGAAAGTTCTCCAACAGCTCTGGCAGCTAGGCTTGCATGTTCTGCAAACTCAGCCGCTGCTTGAGTAGCAGAGGTAGCATCCTTAAATTTCATGTTCCAATTCTGCCTGCCAATAGAAAAATTACCATTACCATCTCCAGGAAATGATTGCCCATGTTCCAACTTTCATCCTCGAAACCTAAGTGGCATGAACCACCATCATCAACACAATATTGCCTTTAAAGTTCTACAACAGCTCTGGAAGTTAGGCTTGCATGTTCTGCAAACTCAGCCACTGCTTGAGCAGTAGAGGTAGCATCCTTAAATTTCATGTTCCAATTCTGCCTGCCAGCAGAAATATTACTATCGCTATCTCCAGGAAATGATTGCACATGTTCCAACCTTTCAACCTTGAAACCTAAGTGGTATGAACCACCATCGTCAACACAATATTGCCTTTAAAGTTCTACACCATCTCTGGCAGCTAAGCTTGCATGTTCTGCAACCTCAGCCGCTGCTTGTGCAGTAGAGGTATCATCCTTAAATTTTATGTTCCAATTCTGCCTAGCAACAGAAAAATTACCATTGCCATCTCCAGGAAATGATTTCCCATGTTCCAACATTTCATCCTTGAATTCTAAGTGGCATGAACCACCATTATCAATACAATATTGCCTTGAAAGTTCTATAATAGCTCTCGCAGCTAGGCTTGCATGTGCGGCAAACTCAGCCGTTGCTTGAGCAGCAGAGGTAGCATCCTTAAATTTCATGTTCCAATTCTGCCTGCCAGTAGAAACATTACTATCACCATCTCCAGGAAATGATTGCCCATGTTCCAGCCTTTCATCCTTGAAAACTAAGTGGCATGAACCACCATCATCTACACAATATTGCCTTGAAAGTTCTCCAACATCTCTGGTAGCTAGGCTTGCATGTTCTGCAAACTCAGCCGCTGCTTGAGCAGCAGAGGTAGCATCCTTAAATTTCATGTTCCAATTCTGCCTGTAAGTAGAAACATTACTATCACCATCTCGAGGAAATGAGTGTTCATGTTCCAACCTTTCATCCTTGAAACCTAAGTGGCATGAACTACCATCATCAACACAATATTGCTTTGAATGTTCTGCAACAGCTATGGCTTTTAAGCTTGCATGTTCTGCAAACTCAGTCCCTACTTGAGCAGCAGATGTAGCATCCTTAAATTTCATGTTCCAATTATACCTGCCAGCAGAAAAATTACTATCACCATCTCCAGGAAATGATTGCCCATGTTCCAACCTTTCAACCTTTCAACCTTTCAACCTTTCAATATTGCCTTTAAAGTTCTACACCATTTCTGGCAGCTAGGCTTGCATATTCTGCAAACTCAGCCGCTGCTTGAGCAGCAGAGGTATCATCCTTAAATTTTATGTTCCAATTCTGCCTAGCAACAGAAAAATTACCATTACCATCTCTAGAAAATGATTGCCCATGTTCCAACCTTTCATCCTTGAAACCTAAGTGGCATGAACCACCATTATCAACACAATATTGCCTTGAAAGTTCTATAATAGCTCTCGCACCTGGGCTTGCATGTTAAGCAAACTCAGCCGCTGCTTGAGCAGCAGAGGTAGCATCCTTAAATTTCATGTTCCAATTCTGCCTGACAATAGAAAAATTACCAGTACCATCTCCAGGAAATGATTGCCCATGTTCCAACTTTCATCCTTGAAACCTAAGTGGCATGAACCACCATCATCAATACAATATTGCCTTTAAAGTTCTACAACAGCTCTGGCAGTTAGGCTTGCATGTTCTTCAAACTCAGTCGCTTCTTAAGCAATAGAGGTAGCATCCTTAAATTTCATGTTCCAATTCTGCCTGCCAATAGAAACATTACCATGACCATCTCCAGGAAATGATTGCCCATGTACCAAACTTTCATCCTTGCAACCTAAGTGGCATGAACCACCATCATAAACACAATATTGCCTTTAAAGTTCTACAACAGCTCTGGCAGCTAGGCTTGCATGTTCTGCAAACTCAGTCGCTTCTTAAGCAATAGAGGTAGCATCCTTAAATTTCATGTTCCAATTCTACCTGCCAATAGAAACATTACCATAACCATCTCCAGGAAATGATTGCCCATGTACCAAACTTTCATCCTTGAAACCTAAGTGGAATGAACCACCATCATAAACACAATATTGCCTTTAAAATTCTACAACAGCTATGGCAGCTAGGTTTGCATGTTCTGCAAAATGAGGCACTGCTTTAGCAGCTGAGGTAGCATCCTTAAATTTCATGTTCCAATTATGCCTGCCAAAAGAAAAATTACCATTACCATCTCTAGGAAATGATTGCCCGTGTTCCAACCTTTCATCCTTGAAACCTAAGTAGCATGAACCACCATCATCAACACAATATATCCTTAAAAGTTCTACAACAGCTATGTCAGTTAGGCTTGCATGTTTTGCAAACTCAGCCACTGCTAGAGCAGCAGAGGTAGCATCCGTAAATTTCATGTTCCAATTCTGCCTGTAAGTAGAAACATTACTATCACCATCTCGAGGAAATGAGTGTTCATGTTCCAACCTTTCATCCTTGAAACCTAAGTGGCATGAACTACCATCATCAACACAATATTGCTTTGAATGTTCTGCAACAGTATGGCTTTTAAGCTTGCATGTTCTGCAAACTCAGTCCCTACTTGAGCAGCAGATGTAGCATCCTTAAATTTCATTTTCCAATTATACCTGCCAGCAGAAAAATTACTATCACCATCTCCAGGAAATGATTGCCCATGTTCCAACCTTTCAACCTTGAAACCTAAGTGGTATGAACCACCATTGTCAACACAATATTGCCTTTAAAGTTCTACACCATCTCTGGCAGCTAGGCTTGCATATTCTGCAAACTCAGCCGCTGCTTGAGCAGCAGAGGTATCATCCTTAAATTTTATGTTCCAATTCTGCCTAGCAACAGAAATATTACCATTACCATCTCTAGAAAATGATTGCCCATGTTCCAACCTTTCATCCTTGAAACCTAAGTGGCATGAACCACCATTATCAACACAATATTGCCTTGAAAGTTCTATAATAGCTCTCGCACCTGGGCTTGCATCTTATGCAAACTCAGCCGCTGCTTGAGCAGCAGAGGTAGCATCCTTAAATTTCATGTTCCAATTCTGCCTGCCAATAGAAACATTACCATCACCATCTCCAGGAAATGATTGCCCATGTTCCAACCTTTCATCATTGAAACCTAAGTGGCATGAACCACCCTCATCAACACAATATTGCCTTTAAAGTTCTACAACAGCTCTGGCAGCTAGGCTTGCATGTTCTGCAAATTCAGTCGCTACTTGACCAGCAGAGGTAGCATCCTTAAATTTCATGTTTAAATTCTCCCTACCAACAGTAAAATTAGCGTTACCATCTCCAGGAAATGATTGCCCATGTTCCAACCTTTCATCCTTGAAACCTAAGTGGTATTAACCACCATCATCAACACAATATTGCCTTTAAAATTCTACAACAACTCTGGCAGCTAGGTTTGCATATTCTGCAAAATCAGCCACTACTTGAGCAGTAGAGGTAGCATCCTTAAATTTCATGTTCCTATTCTGCCTACCAACAGAAAAATTACCATTACCATCTCCAGGAAATGATTGCCCATGTTCCAACCTTTCATCCTTGAAATCTAAGTGGCATGAACCACCATCATCAACAAAATATTGCCTTGCAAGTTCTATAATAGCTTTGGAATCTAGGCTTGCATGTTCTTCAAACTTAGCCTCTACTTGAGCAGCAGAGGTAGCATCCTTAAATTTCATATTCCAATTTTGCCTACCAACAGAAAAACCACCATTACCATCTCTAGGAAATGATTGCCCGTGTTCCAACCTTTCATCCTTGAAACCTAAGTGGAATGAACCACTACCATCAATACAATATTGCCTTTAAAGTTCTATAATAGGTCTGGCAGCGAGGCTTGCATATTCTGCAAACTCAGCCGCTGCTTGAGCAACAGAGGTAGCATCCTTAAATTTCATGTTCCAATTCTGCCTACCGGCAGAAACATTACTATCACAATCAACAGGAAATGATTGCCCCTGTTCCAACCTTTCATCCTTGAAACCTAAGTGGCATGAACCACCATCATTAACACAATTTTGCCTTGAAAGTTCTCCAACAGCTCTGGCAGCTAGGCATGCATGTTCTGCAAACTCAGCCGCTGCTTGAGTAGCAGAGGTAGCATCCTTAAATTTCATGTTCCAATTCTGCCTGCCAATAGAAAAATTACCATTACCATCTCCATGAAATGATTGCCCATGTTCCAACTTTCATCCTTGAAACCTAAGTGGCATGAACCACCATCATCAATACAATATTGCCTTTAAAGTTCTACAACAGCTCTGGCAGTTAGGCTTGCATGTTCTTCAAACTCAGTCGCTTCTTAAGCAATAGAGGTAGCATCCTTAAATTTCATGTTCCAATTCTGCCTGCCAATAGAAACATTACCATCACCATCTCCAGGAAATGATTGCCCATGTACCAAACTTTCATCCTTGAAACCTAAGTGGCATGAACCACCATCATAAACACAATATTGCCTTTAAAGTTCTACAACAGCTCTGGCAGCTAGGCTTGCATGTTCTGCAAACTCAGTCGCTTCTTAAGCAATAGAGGTAGCATCCTTAAATTTCATGTTCCAATTCTGCCTGCCAATAGAAACATTACCATCACCATCTCCAGGAAATGATTGCCCATGTACCAAACTTTCATCCTTGAAACCTAAGTGGCATGAACCACCATCATAAACACAATATTGCCTTTAAAATTCTACAACAGCTATGGCAGCTAGGTTTGCATGTTCTGCAAAATGAGGCACTGCTTTAGCAGTAGAGGTAGCATCCTTAAATTTCATGTTCCAATTCTGCTTGCCAATAAAAAAAATTACCATTACCATCTCCACGAAATGATTGCCCATGTTCCAACCTTTCATCCTTGAAACCTAAGTGGCATGAACCACCATCATCAACACAATATTGCCTTGCAAGTTCTATAATAGCTCTGTAAGCTAGGCTTGTATGTTCTGCAAACTCAGCCTCTACTTGACCAGCAGAGGTTGCATCCTTAAATTTCATGTTCAAATTCTACCTGCCAACAGAAAAATTACCATCACCATCTCCAGGAAATGATTGCCCATGTTCCAACCTTTCATCATTGAAACCTAAGTGGCATGAACCACCATCATCAACACAATATTTCCTTTAAAGTTCTACAACAGCTATGGAAGTTAGGCTTGCATCTTCTGCAAACTCAGTCGCTACTAGAGCAATAGAGGTAGCATCCTTAAATTTTATGTTCCAATTCTGCCTGCCAGCAGAAACATTACTATCACCATCTCCAGGAAATGAATTCCCATGTTCCAAGCTTTCATCCTTGAAACCTAAGTGGCATGAACCACAATCATTAACACAATATTGCCTTGAAAGTTCTCCAACAGCTTTGGCAGCTAGGCTTGCATGTTCTGCAAACTCAGTCGCTACTTGAGCAGCAGAGGTAACATCCTTAAATTTCACGTTCCAATTCTGCCTGCCAGCAGAAAAATTACTATCACCATCTCCAGGAAATGATTGCCCATGTTCCAACCTTTCATCCTTAAAACCTAAGTGGCATGAACCACCATTATTAACACAATATTGCCTTGAATGTTCTCCAACAGCTTTGGCAGCTAGGCTTGCATGTTCTGCAACCTCAGCCGCTGCTTGAGAAGCAGAGGAAGCATCCTTAAATTTCATGTTCCAATTCTACTTGCCAACAGAAAGATTACCATTACCATCTCAAGGAAATGATCGTCCATGTTCCAACTTTTCTTCCTTGAAAACAAAGTGGCATGAACCAGCATCATCAACACAATATTGCCATTAAAGTTCTACAACAGCTCTGGTAGTTAGGCTTGCATGTTCTTCAAACTCAGTCGCTACTTGCGCAACAGAGGTAGCATCCTTAAATTTCATGTTCCAATTCTGCCTGCCAACAGAAATGTTACCATTACGATCTCCAGGAAATAATTGCCCATGGTCGAACCTTTCATCCTTGAAACCTAAGTGGCATTAACCACCATCATCAACAAAATATTGCCTTGAAAGTTCTACAACAGCTCTGGCAACTAGGATTTTATGTTCTGCAAACTCAGACGCTGCTTGAGCAGTAGAGGTAGCATCCTTAAATTTCATGTTCCAATTGTGCCTGCCAACAGAAAATTTACCGTTACCATCTCCAGGAAATGATTGCCCATGTTCCATCCTTTCATCCTTGAAACCTAAGTGGCATGAACCACCATCATTAACGCAATATTGCCTTTTAAGTTCTACAACAGCTCTGGCAGCTAGGTTTGCATGTTCTGCAAAATCAGCCACTGCTTTAGCAGTAGAGGTAGCATCCTTAAATTTCATGTTCCAATTCTGCCTGCCAATAGAAGAATTACCATTACCATCTCCATGAAATGATTGCCCATGTTCCAACCTTTCATCCTTGAAACCTAAGTGGCATGAACCACCATCATCAACACAATATTGCCTTGCAAGTTCTATAATAGCTCTGTAAGCTAGGCTTGTATGTTCTGCAAACTCAGCCTCTACTTGACCAGCAGAGGTTGCATCCTTAAATTTTATGTTCAAATTCTGCCTGCCAACAGAAAAATTACCATCACCATCTCCAGGAAATGATTGCCCATGTTCCAACCTTTCATCATTGAAACCTAAGTGACATGAACCACCATCATCAACACAATATTTCCTTTAAAGTTCTACAACAACTATGGAAGTTAGGCTTGCATATTCTGCAAACTCAGCTGCTGCTTGAGCAACAGAGGTAGCATCCTTAAATTTCATGTTCCAATTCTGCCTGCCAGCAGAAACATTACTATCACAATCACCAGGAAATGATTGCCCGTGTTCCAACCTTTCATCCTTGAAACCAAAGTGGCATGAACCACCATCATTAACACAATATTGCCTTGAAAGTTCTCCAACAGCTCTGGCAGCTAGACTTGCATGTTCTGCAAACTCAGTCGCTACTTGAGCAGCAGAGGTAGCATCCTTAAATTTCACGTTCCAATTCTGCCTGCCAGCAGAAAAATTACTATCACCATCTCCAGGAAATGATTGCCCATGTTCCAACCTTTCATCCTTGAAACCTAAGTGGCATGAACCACCATTATTAACATAATATTGCCTTGAATGTTCTCCAACAGCTCTGGTAGCTAGGCTTGCATGTTCTGCAACCTCAGTCGCTGCTTGAGAAGCAGAGGAAGCATCCTTAAATTTCATGTTCCAATTCTACTTGCCAACAGAAAGATTACCATTACCATCTCAAGGAAATGATTGTCCATGTTCCAACCTTTCTTCCTTGAAAACAAAGTGGCATGAACCAGCATCATCAACACAATATTGCCATTAAAGTTCTACAACAGCTCTGGTAGTTAGGCTTGCATGTTCTTCAAACTCAGTCGCTACTTGCGCAATAGAGGTAGCATCCTTAAATTTCATGTTCCAATTCTGCCTGCCAACAGAAACGTTACCATTACGATCTCCAGGAAATGATTGCCCATGGTCGAACCTTTCATCCTTGAAACCTAAGTGGCATTAACCACCATCATCAAAAAAATATTGCCTTGAAAGTTCTACAACAGCTCTGGCAGCTAGGATTTTATGTTCTGCAAACTCAGCCGCTGCTTGAGCAGTAGAGGTATCATCCTTAAATTTCATGTTCCAATTCTGCCTGCCAACAGAAAATTTACCGTTACCTTCTCCAGGAAATGATTGCCCATGTTCCAACCTTTCATCCTTGAAACCTAAGTGGCATGAACCACCATCATTAACACAATATTTCATTGCAAGTTCTACAACAGCTATGGCAGTTAGGCTTGCATGTTCTGCAAACTCAATCGCTACTTGAGCAGCAGAGGTAGCATACTTAAATTTCATGTTCCAATTCTGCCTGCCAGCAGAAACATTACTTTCACCATCTCCAGGAAAAGATTGCCCATTTTCAAACCTTTCATCCTTGAAACCTAAGTGGCATGAACCACCAACATCAACACAATATTGCCTTGAAAGTTCTACAACAGCTCTGGTAGTTAGGCTTGCATGTTCTTCAAACTAAGTCCCTACTTGAGCAGCAGAGGTAGCATCCTTAATTTTCATGTTTCAATTTTGCCTGCCAACAGAAACATTACCATCACCATCTCCAGAAAATGATTGCCCGTGTTCCAACCTTTCATCCTTGAAACCAAAGTGGCATGAACCACCATCATCAACACAATATTGCCTTTACAGTTCTACAACAGCTCTGGCAGCTAGGCTTACATGTACTGCAAACTCAGTTGCTGCTTGAGTAGCAGAGATAGCGTCATTAAATTTCATGTTCCAATTCTGCCTGCCAATAGAAAAATTACCATTACCATCTCCAGGAAATGATTGCCCGTGTTCTAACCTTTCATCCTTGAAACCTAAGTGGCATGAACCACCATCATCAACACAATATTGCCTTTAAAGTTCTACAACAGCTCCTGCAGCTAGGCTTGCATGTTTTGCAAACTCAGTCGCTGCTTGAGCAGCAGAGGTAGCATCCTTAAATTTCATGTTCCATTTCTACCTGCCAAAAGAACAATTACCATTACCATCTCCAGGAAATGATAGCCAATGTTCCAACCTATCATCCTTGAGACCTAAGTTGCATGAACCACCATCATCAACACAATATTGCCTTGAAAGTTCTACAACAGCTATGGCAGTTAGGCTTGCATGTTCTGCAAACTCAGTCGCTACGTGAGCAACAGAGATAGCATCCTTAAATTTCATGTTCCAATTCTGCCTACCAGCAGAAACATTACTATCACCATCTCAAGGAAATGATTGTCCATGTTCCAACCTTTCATTCTTGAAACCTAAGTGGCATGAACCACCATCATTAACACAATATTGCCTTGAAAGTTCTCCAACATCTCTGGTAGCTAGGCTTGCATGTTCTGCAAACTCAGCCGCTGCTTGAGCAGCAGAGGAAGCATCCTTAAATTTCATGTTCCAATTCTACCTGCCAACAGAAAGATTACCATTACCATCTCAAGGAAATGATTGTCCATGTTCCAACCTTTCATCGTTGAAAATAAAGTGGCATGAACCAGCATCATAAACACAATATTGCCTTGAAAGTTCTACAATAGCTCTGGCAGTTAGGCTTGCATGTTCTTCAAACTCAGTCGCTACTTGAGCAGCAGAGGTAGCATCCTTAAATTTCATGTTTCAATTTTGCCTGCCAACAGAAACATTACCATCACCATCTCCAGGAAATGATTGCCCATGTTCCAACCTTTCATCCTTGAAACCTAAGTGGCATGAACCACCTTCATCAACACAATATTGCCTTTATAGTTCTACAATAGCTCTAGCAGCTAGGCTTGCATGTTCTGCAAACTCAGCTGCTGCTTGAGCAGCAGAGGTAGCATCCTTAAATTTCATGTTCTAATTCGGCCTGCCAGCTGAAACATTACTATCACCATCTCCTGGAAATGATTATCCATGTTCCAACCTTTCATCCTTGAAAACAAAGTGGCATAAACCAACATCATCAACATAATATTGCCTTGAAAGTTCTCCAACAACTCTGGTAGCTAGGCTTGCATGTTCTGCAAACTCAGTCGCTGCTTGAGCAGCAGAGGTAGCATCCTTAAATTTCATGTTACAATTCTACCTGCCAGTAGAAATATTACCATTAACATCTCAAGGAAATGATTGTCCATGTTCCAACCTTTCATCCTTGAAAACAAAGTGGCATGAACCAACATCATCAACACAATATTTCCTTGAAAGTTCTACAATAGCTCTGGCAGTTAGGCTTGCATGTTCTTCAAACTCAGTCGCTACTTAAGCAGCAGAGGTAGCATCCTTAAATTTCATGTTTCAATTTTGCCTGCCAACAAAAAAATTACCATCACCATCTCCAGGAAATGATTGTCCATGTTCCAACCTATCATCCTTGAACCCTAAGTGGCATGAACCACCATCATCAACACAATATTGCCTTTATAGTTCTACAACAGCTCTGGCAGCTAGGCTTGCATGTTCTGCAAACTCAGCTGCTGCTTGAGCAGCAGGGGTAGCATCCTTAAATTTCATGTTCCAATTCTGCCTGCCAACAGAAAAATTACCATTACCATCTCCAGGAAATGATTAACCGTGTTCCAACCTTTCATCCTTGAAACCTAAGTGGCATGAACCACCATCATCAACACAATATTGCCTTTAAAGTTCTACAACAGCTCTGGTAGCTAGGCTTGCATGTTCTGCAAACTCATCCACTGCTTGAAACGTAGAGGTAGCATCCTTAAATTTCATGTTCTTATTCTGCCTACCAACAAAAAAATTACCATTACCATCTCAAGGAAATGATTGCCCATGTTCCAACCTTTCATCCTTGAAACCTAAGTGGCATGAAACACCATCATCAACACAATATTGCCTTGCAAGTACTATAATAGCTCTGGAAGCTAGGCGTGCATGTTCTGCAAAGTTAGCCGCTGCTTGAGCAGCAGAGGTAGCATCCTTAAATTTCAGGTTCCAATTCTGCCTGCCAAAAGAAAAATTTCCATTACCATCTCTAGGAAATGATTGCCCATGTTCCAACCTTTCATCCTCGAAAACTAAGTGGCATGAACCACCATCACCAACAAAATATTTCCTTGAAAGTTCTACAACAGCTATGATAGTTGGGCTTGCATGTTCTGCAAACACAGCCGCAGCTTGAGCAGCAGAGGTAGCATCCTTATATTTCATGTTCCAATTCTACCTGCCAGTAGAAACATCACTATCACTATCTCCAGGAAATTAGTGTCCATGTTCAAACCTTTCATCCTTGAAAACAAAGTGGCATGTACTACCATCATCAACACAATATTGCCTTGAAAGTTCAACAACAGCTCTGGCAGCTAGGCTTACATGTTCTGCAAACTCAGTTGCTACTTGAGCAGCAGAGGTAGCATCCTTAAATTTCATGTTCCAATTTTGCCTGCCTGTAGAAACATTACTATCACCATCTCCAGTAAATGATTGTCCATGTTCCAACTTTTCATCCTTGAAACCTAAGTGGCATGAACCAGCATCATCCACATAATATTGCCTTGAAAGTTCTACAACAGCTCTGGTAGCTAGGCTTGCATGTTCTTCAAACTCAGTCGCTGCTTGAGCAGCAGAGGTAGCATCCTTAAATTTCATGTTCCAATTCTGCCTACCAACAAAAAAATTACCATTACCATCTCAAGGAAATGATTATCCATGTTCCAACCTTTCATCCTTGAAAACAAAGTGGCATGTACTACCATCATCAACACAATGTTGCCTTGAATGTTCAACAACAGCTCTGACAGCTAGGCTTGCATGTTCTGCAAACTCAGTCCCTACTTGAGCAGCAGAGGTAGCATCCTTAAATTTCATGTTCCAATTCTGCCTGCCTATAGAAATATTACTATCACCATCTCTAGGAAATGATTGTCCATGTTCCAACTTTTCATCCTTGAAAACAAAGTGGCATGAACCAGCATCCTCAACATAATATTGCCTTGAAAGTTCTCCAACAGCTCTAGTAGCTAGGCTTGCATGTTCTGCAAAGTCAGCCGCTGCTTGAGCAGCAGAGGTAGCATCCTTAAATTTCAGGTTCCAATTCTGCCTGCCAAAAAAAAATTTCCATTACCATCTCCAGGAAATTATTGATCATGTTCCAACCTTTCATCCTTGAAAACAAAGTGGCATGAACCAGCATCATCAACACAATATTGCCTTGAAAGTTCTATAACAGCTATGATAGTTAGGCTTGCATGTTCTGCAAACTCAGCCGCAGCTTGAGCAGCAGAGGTAGCATCCTTAAATTTCATGTTTCAATTTTGCCTGCCAATAGAAACAATACCATCACTATCTCCAGGAAATGAGTGTCGAAGTCCAAAACTTGCATCCTTGAAAACAAAGTGGCATGTACTACCATCATCAACACAATATTGCCTTTATAGTTCTACAGTAGCTGTGGCAGCTAGGCTTGCATGTTCTGCAAACTCAGCTGCTGCTTGAGCAGCAGAGGTAGCATCCTTAAATTTCATGTTCCAATTATACCTGCCAACAGAAAAATTACCATTACCATCTACAGGAAATGATTACCCGTGTTCCAACCTTTCATCCTTGAAACCTAAGTGGCATGCACCACCATCATCAACACAATATTGCCTTTAAAGTTCTACAACAGCTCTGGCAGCTAGGCTTGCATGTTCTGCAAACTCAGCCGCTGCTTGAGCAGTAGAGCTAGCATCCTTAAATTTCAGGTTCCAATTCTGCCTGCCAAAAGAAAAATTACCATTACCATCTCAAGGAAATGATTGCCCATGTTCCAACCTTTCATCCTTGAAACCTAAGTGGCATGAACCACCATCATCAACACAATATTGCCTTGCAAGTACTATAATAGCTCTGGAAGCTAGGCTTGCATGTTCTGTAAAGTTAGCCGCTGCTTGAGCAGCAGAGGTAGCATCCTTAAATTTCAGGTTCCAATTCTGCCTGCCAAAAGAAAAATTTCCATTACCATCTCCAGGAAATTATTTATCATGTTCCAACCTTTCATCCTTGAAAACTAAGTGGCATGAACCACCATCACCAACAAAATATTTCCTTGAAAGTTCTACAACAGCTATGATAGTTAGGCTTGCATGTTCTGCAAACTCAGCCACAGCTTGAGTAGCAGAGGTAGCATCCTTATATTTCATGTTCCAATTTTGCCTGCAAGTAGAAACATTACTATCACTATCTCCAGGAAATGAGTGTTGATGTTCAAAACTTTCATCCTTGAAAACAAAGTGGCATGTACTACCATCATCAACACAATATTGCCTTGAAAGTTCAACAACAGCTCTGGCAGGTAGGCTTGCATGTTCTGCAAAATCAGTCGCTACTTGAGCAGCAGAGGTAGCATCCTTAAATTTCATGTTCCAATTCTGCCTGCCTGCAGAAACATTACATCACCATCTCCAGGAAATGATTGTCCATGTTCCAACCTTTCATCCTTGAAATCAAAGTGTCATGAACCACCATCATTAACACAATATTGTCTTGAAAGTTCAACAAAAGATCTAGTAGTTAGGCTTGCATGTTCTACAAACTCAGCCGCTGCTTGAGCAGTAGAGGTAGCATCCTTAAATTTCATGTTCCTATTCTGCCTGCCAATAGAAATATTACCATTACCATCTCTAGGAAATGATTGCCCATGTTCCAACCTTTCATCATTGAAACCTAAGTGGCATGAACCACCATCATCAACACAATATTGCCTTGCAAGTACTATAATAGCTCTGGAAGCTAGGCTTGCATGTTCTGCAAAGTTAGCCGCTGCTTGAGCAGCAGAGGTAGCATCCTTAAATTTCAGGTTCCAATTCTGCCTGCTAAAAGAAAAATTTCCATTACCATCTCCAGGAAATTATTGATCATGTTCCAACCTTTCATCCTTGAAAACTAAGTGGCATGAACCACCATCACCAACAAAATATTTCCTTGAAAGTTCTACAACAGCTATGATAGTTAGGCTTGCATGTTCTGCAAAGACAGCCGCAGCTTGAGCAGCAGAGGTAGCATCCTTATATTTCATGTTCCAATTCTGCTTGCCAGTAGAAACATTACTATCACTATCTCGAGGAAATGAGTGTCGATGTTCAAAACTTTCATCCTTGAAAACAAAGTGGCATGTACTACCATCATCAACACAATATTGCCTTGAAAGTTCAACAAGAGCTCTGGCAGGTAGGCTTGCATGTTCTGCAAACTCAGTCGCTACTTGAGCAGCAGAGGTAGCATCCTTAAATTTCATGTTCCAATTCTGCCTGCCTGCAGAAACATTACTATCACCATCTCCAGGAAATGATTGTCCATGTTCCAACCTTTCATCCTTGAAAACAAAGTGGCATGAACCAGCATCATCAACATAATATTGCCTTGAAAGTTCTACAATAGCTCTGGCAGTTAGGCTTGCATGTTCTGCAAACTCAGTCGCTGCTTGAGCAGCAGAGGTAGCATCCTTAAATTTCATGTTCCAATTCTACCTGCCAACAGAAAGATTAACATCACCAACTCCAGGAAATGATTTCCCATGTTCCAACCTTTCATCCTTGAAACCTAAGTGGCATGAACCACCATCATCAACACAATATTGCCTTTATAGTTCTACAACAGCTCTGGCAGCTAGACTTGCATGTTCTGCAAACTCAGCTGCTGCTTGAGAAGCAGAGGTAGCATCCTTAAATTTCATGTTCCAATTCTGCCTGCCAACAGAAAAATTACCATTACCATCTCCAGGAAATGATTACCCGTGTTCCAACCTTTCGTCCTTGAAACCTAAGTAGCATGAACCACCATCATCAACACAATATTGCCTTTAAAGTTCTACAACAGCTCTGGAAGCTAGGCTTGTATGTTCTGCAAACTCATCCACTACTTGAAAAGTAGAGGTAGCGTCCTTAAATTTCATGTTCCTATTCTGCCTACCAACAAAAAAATTACCATTACCATCTCAAGGAAATGATTGCTCATGTTCCAACCTTTCATTCTTGAAACCAAAGTGGCATGAACCACCATCATCAACACAATATTGCCTTGCAAGTACTATAATATCTCTGGAAGCTAGGTTTGCATGTTCTGCAAAATTAGCCGCTGCTTGAGCAGCAGAGGTAGCATCCTTAAATTTCAGGTTCCAATTCTGCCTGCCAAAAGAAAAATTTCCATTACCATCTCCAGGAAATGATTTCCCATGTTCCAACCTTTCATCCTTGAAAACTAAGTGGCATCAACCACCATCACCAACAAAATATTTCCTTGAAAGATCTACAACAGCTATAATAGTTAGGCTTGCATGTTCTGCAAACTCAGCCGCAGCTTGAGCAGCAGAGGTAGCATCCTTATATTTCATGTTCCAATTCTGCCTGCCAGTAGAAACATTACTATCACTCTCTCTAGGAAATGAGTGTCCATGTTCAAACATTTCATCCAATAAAACAAAGTGGCATGTACTACCATCATCAACACAATATTGCCTTGAATGTTCAACAACAGCTCTGGCAGCTAGGCTTGCATGTTCTGCAAATTTAGTTGCTACTTGAGCAGCAGAGGTAGCATCCTTAAATTTCATGTTCCAATTCTGCCTGCCAGCAGAAACATTACTATCAACATCTCCAGGAAATGATTGTCCATGTTCCAACCTTTCATCCTTGAAATCTAAGTGGCATGAACCACCATCATTAACACAATATTGTCTTGAAAGTTCTCCAATAGCTCTGGTAGCTAGGCTTTCATGTTCTGCAACCTCAGCCGCTGCTTGAGCAGCAGAGGAAGCATCCTTAAATTTCATGTTCCAATTCTACCTGCCAACAGAAAGATTACCATTAACATCTCAAGGAAATGATTGTCCATGTTCCAACCTTTCATCCTTGAAAACAAAGTGGCATGAACCAGCATCATCAACATAATATTGCCTTGAAAGTTCTACAATAGCTCTGGAAGTTAGGCTTGCATATTCTACCAATTTAGTCGCTACTTGAGCAGCAGAGGTAGCATCCTTAAATTTCATGTTTCAATTTTGCCTGCCAACAGAAACATTACCATCACCATCTCCAGGAAATGATTTCCCATGTTCCAACCTTTCATCCTTGAAACCTAAGTGGCATGAACCACCATCATCAACACAATATTGCCTTTATAGTTCTACAACAGCTCTGGCAGCTAGGCTTGCATGTTCTGCAAACTCAGTTGCTGCTTAAGCAGCAGAGGTAGCATCCTTAAATTTCATATTCCAATTCTGCCTGCCAACAGAAAAATTGCCATTACCATCTCCAGGAAATGATTACCCGTGTTCCAACCTTTCATCCTTGAAACCTAAGTGGCATGAACCACCATCATCAACACAATATTGCCTTGCAAGTACTATAATAGCTCTGGAAGCTAGGCTTGCATGTTCTGCAAACAAAGCCATTGCTTGAGTAATAGAGGTAGCATCCTTTAATTTCATATTCCAATTCTGGCTGCCAAAAGAAAAATTACCATTACCATCTCCAGGAAATGATTGCCCATGTTCCAATATTTTATCCTTGAAACCTAAGTGGCATGAACCACCATCATCAACACAATATTGCCTTGCAAGTTCTACAATAGCCCTGGCATATAGGCTTGCATGTTCTGCAAAGTTAACCGCTGCTTGAGCAGCAGAGGTAGCATCCTTAAATTTCAGGTTCCAATTCTGCCTGCCAAAAGAAAAATTATCATTACCATCTCTAGGAAATGATTGCCCATGTTCCAACCTTTCATCCTTGAAACCTAAGTGGCATGAACCACCATCATCAACACAATATTGCCTTGCAAGTTCTACAATAGCCCTGGCAGCTTAGCCGTTGCTTGAGCAGCAGAGGTAGCATCCTTAAATTTCAGGTTCCAATTCTGCCTGCCAAAAGAAACATTACTATCACTATCTCCAGGAAATGAGTGTCCATGTTCAAACCTTTCATCCTTGAAAACAAAGTGGCATGTGCTACCATCATCAACACAATATTGCCTTGAAAGTTCAACAACAGCTCTGGCAGCTAGGTTTGCATGTTCTGCAAACTTAGTCACTACTTGAGCAGCAGAGGTAGCATCCTTAAATTTCATGTTCCAATTTTGCCTGCCAGCAGAAACATTACTATCACCATCTCCAGGAAATGATTGTCCAAGTTCCAACCTTTCATCCTTGAAATCTAAGTGGCATGAACCAAAATCATTAACACAATATTGCCTTGAAAGTTCTCCAATAGCTCTGGTAGCTAGGCTTTCATGTTCTGCAACCTCAGCCGCTGCTATAGCAGCAGAGGAAGCATCCTGAAATTTCATGTTCCAATTCTGCCTGCCAATAGAAAAATTACCATTACCATCTCCAAGAAATGATTACCCATGTTCCAACCTTTGATCCTTGAAACCTAAGTGGCATGAACCACCATCATCATCACAATATTGCCTTGCAAGTACTATAATAGCTCTGGAAGCTAGTCTTGCATGTTCTGCAAACAAAGCCATTGCTTGAGCAACAGAGGTAGCATCCTTTAATTTCATATTCCAATTCTGGCTGCCAAAAGAAAAATTACCATTACCATCTCCAGGAAATGATTTCCTAAGTTCCAACATTTTATCCTTGAAACCTAAGTAGCATGAACCACCATCATCAACACAGTATTGCCTTGCAAGTTCTACAATAGCCCTGGCAGCTAGGCTTGCATGTTCTGCAAAGTTAACCGCTTCTTGAGCAGCAGAGGTAGCATCCTTAAATTTCAGTTTCCAATTCTACCTGCCAAAAGAAAAATTATCATTACCATCTCCAGGAAATGATTGCCCATGTTCCAACCTTTCATCCTTGAAATCTAAGTGGCATGAACCACCATCATTAACACAATATTGCCTTGAAAGTTCTCCAACAGCTCTGGTAGCTAGGCTTTCATGTTCTGCAAACTCAGCCGCTGCTTCAGCAGCAGAGGAAGCATCCTTAAATTTCATGTTCCAATTCTACTTGCCAACAGAAAGATTACCATTAACATCTCAAGGAAATGATTATCCATGTTCCAACCTTTCATCCTTGAAAACAAAGTGGCATGAACCAGCATCATCAACACAAAATTGCCTTGAAAGTTCTACAATAGCTCTGGCAGTTAGGCTTGCATGTTCTTCAAATTCAGTCGCTACTTGAGCAGCAGAGGTAGCATCCTTAAATTTCATTTTCGATTTTGCCTACCAACAGAAACATTACCATCACCATCTCCAGGGAATGATTGCCCATGTTCCAACCTTTCATCCTTGAAACCTAAGTGGCATGAACCACCATCATCAACACAATATTGCCTTGCAAGTACTATAATAGCTCTGGAAGATAGGCTTGCATGTTCTGCAAAGTTAGCCGCTGCTTGAGCAGCAGAGGTAGCATCCTTAAATTTCAGGTTCCAATTCTCCCTGCCAAAAGAAAAATTTCCATTACCATCTCCAGGAAATGATTGCCCATGTTCCAACCTTTCATGCTTGAAAACTAAGTGGCATGAACCACCATCACCAACAAAATATTTCTTTGAAAGTTCTACAACAGCTATAATAGTTAGGCTTGCATGTTCTATAAACTCAGCCGCAGCTTGAGCAGCAGAGGTAGCATCCTTATATTTCACGTTCCAATTCTGCCTGCCAGTAGAAACATTACTATCACTATCTCCAGGAAATGAGTGTCCATGTTCAAACCTTTCATCCTTGAAAACAAAGTGGCATGTACTACCATCATCAACACAATATTGCCTTGAAAGTTCAACAACAGCTCTGGCAGCTAGGCTTGCATGTTCTGCAAACTTAGTCGCTACTTGAGCAGCAGAGGTAGCATCCTTAAATTTCATGTTCCAATTCTGCCTGCCAGCAGAAACATTACTATCACCATCTCCAGGAAATGATTATCCAAGTTTCAACCTTTCATCCTTGAAATCTAAGTGGCATGAACCAAAATCATTAACACAATATTGCCTTGAAAGTTCTCCAACAGCTCTGGTAGCTAGGCTTTCATGTTCTGCATCCTCAGCCGCTGCTTGAGCAGCAAAGGAAGCATCCTGAAATTTCATGTTCCAATTCTACCTGACAACAAAAAGATTACCATTAATACCTCAAGGAAATGATTGTCCATGTTCCAACCTTTCATCCTTGAAAACAAAGCAGCATGAACCAACATCATCAACACAATATTGCCTTGAAAGTTCTACAATAGCTCTAGCAGTTAGGCTTGCATGTTCTTCAAATTTAGTCGCTACTTGAGCAGCAGAGGTAGCATCCTTAAATTTCATGTTTCAATTTTGCCTGCCAACAGAAACATTACCATCACCATCTCCAGGAAATGATTGCCCATGTTCCAACCTTTCATCCTTGAAACCTAAGTGGCATGAACCACCATCATCAACACAATAATGCCTTTATAGTTCTACAACAGCTCTGGTAGCTAGGCTTTCATGTTCTGCAACCTCAGCCGCTGCTTGAGCAGCAGAGGAAGCATCCTTAAATTTCATGTTCCAATTCTACCTGCCAACAGAAAGATTACCATTAACACCTCAAGGAAATGATTGTATATGTTCCAACCTTTCATCCTTGAAAACAAAGTGGCATGAACCAGCATCATCAACACAATACTGCCTTGAAAGTTCTATAATAGCTCTAGCAGTTAGGCTTGCATGTTCTTCAAATTTAGTCGCTACTTGAGCAGCAGAGGTAGCATCCTTAAATTTCATGTTTCAATTTTGCCTGCCAATAGAAACATTACCATCACCATCTCCAGGAAATGATTGCCAATGTTCCAACCTTTCATCCTTGAAACCTAAGTGGCATGAACCACCATCATCAACACAATATTGCCTTTATAGTTCTACAACAGCTCTGGCAGCTAGGCTTACATGTTCTGCAAACTCAGTTGCTGCTTAGGCAGCAGAGGTAGCATCCTTAAATTTCATGTTTCAATTCTACGTGCCAATAGAAAAATTACCATTACCATCTCCAGGAAATGATTACCCGTGTTCCAACCTTTCATCCTTGAAACCTAAGTGGCATGAACCACCATCATCAACACAATATTGCCTTTAAAGATCTACAACAGCTCTAGCAAATAGGCTTGCATGTTTTGCAAACTCAGCCACTGCTTGAAAAGTAGAGGTAGCGTCCTTAAATTTCATGTTCCTATTCTGCCTACCAACAAAACAACTACCATTACCATCTCAAGGAAATGATTGCCCATGTTCCAACCTTTCATCCTTGAAATCTAAGTGGCATGAACCACCTTCATCAACACAATATTGCCTTGCAAGTACTATAATAGCTCTGGAAGCTAGGCTTGCATGTTCTGCAAACAAAGCCATTGCTTGAGCAACAGAGGTAGCATCCTTTAATTTCATATTCCAATTCTGGCTGCCAAAAGAAAAATTACCATTAACATCTCCAGGAAATGATTGCCCATGTTCCAACATTTTATCCTTGAAACCTAAGTGGCATGAACCACCATCATCAACACAATATTGCCTTGCAAGTTCAACAATAGCCCTGGCAGCTAGGCTTGCATGTTCTGCAAAGTTAACCGCTGCTTGAGCAGCAGAGGTAGCATCCTTAAATTTCAGGTTCCAATTCTGCCTGCCAAAAGAAAAATTATCATTACCATCTCCAGGAAATGATTGCTCATGTTCCAACCTTTCATCCTTGAAACCTAAGTGGCATGAACCACCATCATCAACACAATATTGCCTTCCAAGTTCTACAATAGCCCTGGCAGCTTAGCCGCTGCTTGAGCAGCAGAGGTAGCATCCTTAAATTTCAGGTTCCAATTCTGCCTGCCAAAAGAAACATTACTATCACTATCTCCAGGAAATGAGTGCCCATGTTCAAACCTTTCATCCTTGAAAACTAAGTGGCATGTACTACCATCATCAACAAAATATTTCCTTGAATCTTCTACAACAGCTCTGGCAGCTAGGCTTGCATGTTCTGCAAACTCAGTCGCTACTTGAGCAGCAGAGGTAGTATCCTTAAATTTCATGTTCCAATTATGCCTGCCAGTAGAAACATTACTATCACTATCTCCAGGAAATGAGTGTCCATGTTCAAACCTTTCATCCTTGAAAACAAAGTGGCATGTACTACCATCATCAACACAATATTGCCTTGAAAGTTTAACAACAGCTCTGGCAGCTAGGCTTGCATGTTCTGCAAACTCAGTCGCTACTTGAGCAGCAGAGGTAGCATCCTTAAATTTCATGTTCCAATTCTGCCTGCCAGTAGAAACATTACTATCACCATCTCCAGGAAATGATTGCCCATGTTCCAGCCTTTCATCCTTGAAATCTAAGTGGCATGAACCACCATCATTAACACAATATTGCCTTGAAAGTTCTCCAACAGCTCTGATAGCTAGGCTTTCATGTTCTGCAACCTCAGCCGCTGCTTGAGCAGCAGAGGAAGCATCCTTAAATTTCATGTTACAATTCTACCTACCAACAGAAAGATTACCATTAATACCTCAAGGAAATGATTGTCCATGTTCCAACCTTTCATCCTTGAAAACAAAGCAGCATGAACCAACATCATCAACACAATATTGCCTTGAAAGTTCTACAATAGCTCTAGCAGTTAGGCTTGCATGTTCTTCAAATTTAGTCGCTACTTGAGCAGCAGAGGTAGCATCCTTAAATTTCATGTTTCAATTTTGCCTGCCAACAGAAACATTACCATCACCATCTCCAGGAAATGATTGTCCAAGTTCCAACCTTTCATCCTTGAAATCTAAGTGGCATGAACCAAAATCATTAACACAATATTGCCTTGAAAGTTCTCCAATAGCTCTGGTAGCTAGGCTTTCATGTTCTGCAACCTCAGCCGCTGCTAGAGCAGCAGAGGAAGCATCCTGAAATTTCATGTTCCAATTCTGCCTGCCAATAGAAAAATTACCATTACCATCTCCAAGAAATGATTACCCATGTTCCAACCTTTGATCCTTGAAACCTAAGTGGCATGAACCACCATCATCATCACAATATTGCCTTGCAAGTACTATAATAGCTCTGGAAGCTAGTCTTGCATGTTCTACAAACAAAGCCATTGCTTGAGCAACAGAGGTAGCATCCTTTAATTTCATATTCCAATTCTGGCTGCCAAAAGAAAAATTACCATTACCATCTCCAGGAAATGATTTCCTAAGTTCCAACATTTTATCCTTGAAACCTAAATAGCATGAACCACCATCATCAACACAATATTGCCTTGCAAGTTCTACAATAGCCCTGGCAGCTAGGCTTGCATGTTCTGCAAAGTTAACCGCTTCTTGAGCAGCAGAGGTAGCATCCTTAAATTTCAGGTTCCAATTCTACCTGCCAAAAGAAAAATTATCATTACCATCTCCAGGAAATGATTGCCCATGTTCCAACCTTTCATCCTTGAAATCTAAGTGGCATGAACCACCATCATTAACACAATATTGCCTTGAAAGTTCTCCAACGGCTCTGGTAGCTAGGCTTTCATGTTCTGCAAACTCAGTCGCTGCTTGAGCAGCAGAGGAAGCATCCTTAAATTTCATGTTCCAATTCTACTTGCCAACAGAAAGATTACCATTAACATCTCAAGGAAATGATTATCCATGTTCCAACCTTTCATCCTTGAAAACAAAGTGGCATGAACCAGCATCATCAACACAAAATTGCCTTGAAAGTTCTACAATAGCTCTGGCAGTTAGGCTTGCATGTTATTCAAATTCAGTGGCTACTTGAGCAGCAGAGGTAGCATCCTTAAATTTCATTTTCGATTTTGCCTACCAACAAAAACATTACCATCACCATCTCCAGGGAATGATTGCCCATGTTCCAACCTTTCATCCTTGAAACCTAAGTGGCATGAACCACCATCATCAACACAATATTGCCTTGCAAGTACTATAATAGCTCTGGAAGATAGGCTTGCATGTCCTGCAAAGTTAGCCGCTGCTTGAGCAGCAGAGGTAGCATCCTTAAATTTCAGGTTCCAATTCTGCCTGCCAAAAGAAAAATTTCTATTACCATCTCCAGGAAATGATTGCCCATGTTCCAACCTTTCATCCTTGAAAACTAAGTGGCATGAACCACCATCACCAACAAAATATTTCTTTGAAAGTTCTACAACAGCTATAATAATTAGGCTTGCATGTTCTACAAACTCAGCCGCAGCTTGAGCAGCAGAGGTAGCATCCTTATATTTCACGTTCCAATTCTGCCTGCCAGTAGAAACATTACTATCACTATCTCCAGGAAATGAGTGTCCATGTTCAAACCTTTCATCCTTGAAAACAAAGTGGCATGTGCTACCATCATCAACACAATATTGCCTTGAAAGTTCAACAACAGCTCTGGCAGCTAGGCTTGCATGTTCTGCAAACTTAGTCGCTACTTGAGCAGCAGAGGTAGCATCCTTAAATTTCATGTTCCAATTCTGCCTGCCAGCAGAAACATTACTATCACCATCTCCAGGAAATGATTATCCAAGTTTCAACCTTTCATCCTTGAAATCTAAGTGGCATGAACCAAAATCATTAACACAATATTGCCTTGAAAGTTCTCCAACAGCTGTGGTAGCTAGGCTTTCATGTTCTGCATCCTCAGCCACTGCTTGAGCAGCAAAGGAAGCATCCTGAAATTTCATGTTCCAATTCTACCTGACAACAAAAAGATTACCATTAATACCTCAAGGAAATGATTGTCCATGTTCCAACCTTTCATCCTTGAAAACAAAGCAGCATGAACCAACATCATCAACACAATATTGCCTTGAAAGTTCTACAATAGCTCTAGCAGTTAGGCTTGCATGTTCTTTAAATTTAGTCGCTACTTGAGCAGCAGAGGTAGCATCCTTAAATTTCATGTTTCAATTTTGCCTGCCAACAGAAACATTACCATCACCATCTCCAGGAAATGATTGCCCATGTTCCAACCTTTCATCCTTGAAAACTAAGTGGCATGAACCACCATCATCAACACAATAATGCCTTTATAGTTCTACAACAGCTCTGGTAGCTAGGCTTTCATGTTCTGCAACCTCAGCCGCTGCTTGAGCAGCAGAGGAAGCATCCTTAAATTTCATGTTCCAATTCTACCTGCCAACAGAAAGATTACCATTAACAACTCAAGGAAATGATTGTATATGTTCCAACCTTTCATCCTTGAAAACAAAGTGGCATGAACCAGCATCATCAACACAATACTGCCTTGAAAGTTCTACAATAGCTCTAGCAGTTAGGCTTGCATGTTCTTCAAATTTAGTCGCTACTTGAGCAGCAGAGGTAGCATCCTTAAATTTCATGTTTCAATTTTGCCTGCCAATAGAAACATTACCATCACCATCTCCAGGAAATGATTGCCAATGTTCCAACCTTTCATCCTTGAAACCTAAGTGGCATGAACCACCATCATCAACACAATATTGCCTTTATAGTTCTACAACAGCTCTGGCAGCTAGGCTTACATGTTCTGCAAACTCAGTTGCTGCTTGAGCAGCAGAGGTAGCATCCTTAAATTTCATGTTTCAATTCTGCCTGCCAATAGAAAAATTACCATTACCATCTCCAGGAAATGATTACCCGTGTTCCAACCTTTCATCCTTGAAACCTAAGTGGCATGAACCACCATCATCAACACAATATTGCCTTTAAAGATCTACAACAGCTCTAGCAAATAGGCTTGCATGTTTTGCAAACTCAGCCACTGCTTGAAAAGTAGAGGTAGCGTCCTTAAATTTCATGTTCCTATTCTGCCTACCAACAAAAAAACTACCATTACCATCTCAAGGAAATGATTGCCCATGTTCCAACCTTTCATCCTTGAAATCTAAGTGGCATGAACCACCTTCATCAACACAATATTGCCTTGCAAGTACTATAATAGCTCTGGAAGCTAGGCTTGCATGTTCTGCAAACAAAGCCATTGCTTGAGCAACAGAGGTAGCATCCTTTAATTTCATATTCCAATTCTGGCTGCCAAAAGAAAAATTACCATTAACATCTCCAGGAAATGATTGCCCATGTTCCAACATTTTATCCTTGAAACCTAAGTGGCATGAACCACCATCATCAACACAATATTGCCTTGCAAGTTCAACAATAGCCCTGGCAGCTAGGCTTGCATGTTCTGCAAAGTTAACCGCTGCTTGAGCAGCAGAGGTAGCATCCTTAAATTTCAGGTTCCAATTCTGCCTGCCAAAAGAAAAATTATCATTACCATCTCCAGGAAATGATTGCTCATGTTCCAACCTTTCATCCTTGAAACCTAAGTGGCATGAACCACCATCATCAACACAATATTGCCTTCCAAGTTCTACAATAGCCCTGGCAGCTTAGCCGCTGCTTGAGCAGCAGAGGTAGCATCCTTAAATTTCAGGTTCCAATTCTGTCTGCCAAAAGAAACATTACTATCACTATCTCCAAGAAATGAGTGCCCATGTTCAAACCTTTCATCCTTGAAAACTAAGTGGCATGTACTACCATCATCAACAAAATATTTCCTTGAATCTTCTACAACAGCTCTGGCAGCTAGGCTTGCATGTTCTGCAAACTCAGTCGCTACTTGAGCAGCAGAGGTAGTATCCTTAAATTTCATGTTCCAATTATGCCTGCCAGTAGAAACATTACTATCACTATCTCCAGGAAATGAGTGTCCATGTTCAAACCTTTTATCCTTGAAAACAAAGTGGCATGTACTACCATCATCAACACAATATTGCCTTGAAAGTTTAACAACAGCTCTGGCAGCTAGGCTTGCATGTTCTGCAAACTCAGTCGCTACTTGAGCAGCAGAGGTAGCATCCTTAAATTTCATGTTCCAATTCTGCCTGCCAGTAGAAACATTACTATCACCATCTCCAGGAAATGATTGCCCATGTTCCAGCCTTTCATCCTTGAAATCTAAGTGGCATGAACCACCATCATTAACACAATATTGCCTTGAAAGTTCTCCAACAGCTCTGATAGCTAGGCTTTCATGTTCTGCAACCTCAGCCGCTGCTTGAGCAGCAGAGGAAGCATCCTTAAATTTCATGTTACAATTCTACCTACCAACAGAAAAATTACCATTACCATATCAAGGAAATGATTGTCCATGTTCCAACCTTTCATCCTTGAAAACAAAGTGGCATGAACCACCATCATCAACATAATATTGCCTTGAAAGTTCTACAACAGCTCTGGCAGTTAGCCTTGCATGTTCTTCAAACTCAGTCGCTACTTGAGCAACAGAGGTAGCATCCTTAAATTTCATGTTCCAATTCTGCCTGCCAACAGAAACATTACCATTACCATCTCCAGGAAATGATTGCCCATAATCCAACCTTTCATCCTTGAAACCTAAGTGGCATTAACCACCATCATCAACACAATATTGCCTTGAAAGTTCTACAACAGCTCTGGCCGCTAGGCTTTCATGTTCTGCAAACTCAGCCGCTGCTTGAGCAGTAGAGGTAGCATCCTTAAATTACATGTTCCAATTCTGCCTGCCAACAGAAAAATTACCGTTACCATCTCCAGGAAATGATTGCCCATGTTCCAACCTTTCATCCTTGAAACCTAAGTGGCATGAACCACCATCATCAACATAATATTGCCTTGAAAGTTCTACAACAGCTCTGGCAGTTAGCCTTGCATGTTCTTCAAACTCAGTCGCAACTTGAGCAACAGAGGTAGCATCCTTAAATTTCATGTTCCAATTCTGCCTGCCAACAGAAACATTACCATTACCATCTCCAGGAAATGATTGCCCATAATCCAACCTTTCATCCTTGAAACCTAAGTGGCATTAACCACCATCATCAACACAATATTGCCTTGAAAGTTCTACAACAGCTCTGGCCGCTAGGCTTTCATGTTCTGCAAACTCAGCCGCTGCTTGAGCAGTAGAGGTAGCATCCTTAAATTACATGTTCCAATTCTGCCTGCCAACAGAAAAATTACCGTTACCATCTCCAGGAAATGATTGCCCATGTTCCAACCTTTCATCCTTGAAACCTAAGTGGCATGAACCACCATCATCAAAGCAATATTGCCTTTAAAGTTCTACAACAGCTTTGAAAGCTAGGCTTGCATGTTATGCAAACTCAGCCGCTGCTTGAGCAGTAGAGGTAGCGTCCTTACATTTCATGTTCTTATTCTGCCTGCCAACAGAAACATTACCATCACCATCTCCAGGAAATGATTGCCCATGTTCCAACCTTTCATCCTTGAAACCTAAGTGGCATGAACCACCATCATCAACACAATATTGCCTTGCAAGTTCTATAATAGCTCTGGCAGCTAGGCTTGCATGTTCTGCAAACTCAGTCGCTGCTTGAGTAGCAGAGGTAGCATCCTTATATTTCATGTTCTAATTCTACCTACCAAAAGAAAAATAACCATTACCATCTCCAGGAAATGATTGCCCATGTTCCAACCTTTCATCCTTGAAAACTTAGTGGCATGAACCACCATCATCAACACAATATTGCCTTTAAAGATCTACAACAGCTCTAGCAAATAGGCTTGCATGTTTTGCAAACTCAGCCACTGCTTGAAAAGTAGAGGTAGCGTCCTTAAATTTCATGTTCCTATTCTGCCTACCAACAAAAAAACTACCATTACCATCTCAAGGAAATGATTGCCCATGTTCCAACCTTTCATCCTTGAAATCTAAGTGGCATGAACCACCTTCATCAACACAATATTGCCTTGCAAGTACTATAATAGCTCTGGAAGCTAGGCTTGCATGTTCTGCAAACAAAGCCATTGCTTGAGCAACAGAGGTAGCATCCTTTAATTTCATATTCCAATTCTGGCTGCCAAAAGAAAAATTACCATTAACATCTCCAGGAAATGATTGCCCATGTTCCAACATTTTATCCTTGAAACCTAAGTGGCATGAACCACCATCATCAACACAATATTGCCTTGCAAGTTCAACAATAGCCCTGGCAGCTAGGCTTGCATGTTCTGCAAAGTTAACCGCTGCTTGAGCAGCAGAGGTAGCATCCTTAAATTTCAGGTTCCAATTCTGCCTGCCAAAAGAAAAATTATCATTACCATCTCCAGGAAATGATTGCTCATGTTCCAACCTTTCATCCTTGAAACCTAAGTGGCATGAACCACCATCATCAACACAATATTGCCTTCCAAGTTCTACAATAGCCCTGGCAGCTTAGCCGCTGCTTGAGCAGCAGAGGTAGCATCCTTAAATTTCAGGTTCCAATTCTGTCTGCCAAAAGAAACATTACTATCACTATCTCCAAGAAATGAGTGCCCATGTTCAAACCTTTCATCCTTGAAAACTAAGTGGCATGTACTACCATCATCAACAAAATATTTCCTTGAATCTTCTACAACAGCTCTGGCAGCTAGGCTTGCATGTTCTGCAAACTCAGTCGCTACTTGAGCAGCAGAGGTAGTATCCTTAAATTTCATGTTCCAATTATGCCTGCCAGTAGAAACATTACTATCACTATCTCCAGGAAATGAGTGTCCATGTTCAAACCTTTTATCCTTGAAAACAAAGTGGCATGTACTACCATCATCAACACAATATTGCCTTGAAAGTTTAACAACAGCTCTGGCAGCTAGGCTTGCATGTTCTGCAAACTCAGTCGCTACTTGAGCAGCAGAGGTAGCATCCTTAAATTTCATGTTCCAATTCTGCCTGCCAGTAGAAACATTACTATCACCATCTCCAGGAAATGATTGCCCATGTTCCAGCCTTTCATCCTTGAAATCTAAGTGGCATGAACCACCATCATTAACACAATATTGCCTTGAAAGTTCTCCAACAGCTCTGATAGCTAGGCTTTCATGTTCTGCAACCTCAGCCGCTGCTTGAGCAGCAGAGGAAGCATCCTTAAATTTCATGTTACAATTCTACCTACCAACAGAAAAATTACCATTACCATATCAAGGAAATGATTGTCCATGTTCCAACCTTTCATCCTTGAAAACAAAGTGGCATGAACCACCATCATCAACACAATATTGCCTTGAAAGTTCTACAACAGCTCTGGCAGTTAGCCTTGCATGTTCTTCAAACTCAGTCGCTACTTGAGCAACAGAGGTAGCATCCTTAAATTTCATGTTCCAATTCTGCCTGCCAACAGAAACATTACCATTACCATCTCCAGGAAATGATTGCCCATAATCCAACCTTTCATCCTTGAAACCTAAGTGGCATTAACCACCATCATCAACACAATATTGCCTTGAAAGTTCTACAACAGCTCTGGCCGCTAGGCTTTCATGTTCTGCAAACTCAGCCGCTGCTTGAGCAGTAGAGGTAGAATCCTTAAATTACATGTTCCAATTCTGCCTGCCAACAGAAAAATTACCGTTACCATCTCCAGGAAATGATTGCCCATGTTCCAACCTTTCATCCTTGAAACCTAAGTGGCATGAACCACCATCATCAAAGCAATATTGCCTTTAAAGTTCTACAACAGCTTTGAAAGCTAGGCTTGCATGTTCTGCAAACTCAGCCGCTGCTTGAGCAGTAGAGGTAGCGTCCTTACATTTCATGTTCTTATTCTGCCTGCCAACAGAAACATTACCATCACCATCTCCAGGAAATGATTGCCCATGTTCCAACCTTTCATCCTTGAAACCTAAGTGGCATGAACCACCATCATCAACACAATATTGCCTTGCAAGTTCTATAATAGCTCTGGCAGTTAGGCTTGCATGTTCTGCAAACTCAGTCGCTGCTTGAGTAGCAGAGGTAGCATCCTTATATTTCATGTTCTAATTCTACCTACCAAAAGAAAAATAACCATTACCATCTCCAGGAAATGATTGCCCATGTTCCAACCTTTCATCCTTGAAAACTTAGTGGCATGAACCACCATCATCAACACAATATTTCCTTGAAAGTTCTACAACAGCTATGGTAGTTGGGCTTGCACGTTCTGAAAACTCAGCCGTTGCTTGAGCAGCAGAGGTAGTATCCTTAAATTTCATGTTCCAATTCTGCTTGCCAGCAGAAACATTACTATCACCATCTCCAGGAAATGAGTGTCCATGTTCCAACCTTTCATCCTTGAAACCTAAGTGGCATGTTCTACCATCATCAACACGATATTGACTTGAAATTCTACAATAGCTATGGCAGTTAAGCTTGCATGTTCTTCAAACTCAATCGCTGCTTGAGCAGCAGAGGTAGCATCCTTAAATTTCATGTTCCAATTCTACCTGCCAGCAGAAACATTACTATCACCATCTCAAGGAAATGATTGCCCATGTTCCAACCTTTCATCCTTGAAACCTAAGTGACATGAACCACCATCATCAAACAAAATATTTCCTTGAAAAATCTACAAAATCTATGATAGTTAGGCTTGCATGTTCTGCAAACTCATCCGCAGCTTGAGCAGCAGAGGTAGCATCCTTAAATTTCATGTTCCAATTCTACCTGCCAGCAAAAACATTACTATCACCATCTCCAGGAAATAAGTATCCATGTTCAAACCTTTCATCCTTGAAAACAAAGTGGCATGTACTACCATCATCAACACAATATTGCCTTGAAAGTTCAACAACAGCTCTGGCAGCTAGGCATGCATGTTCTGTAAACTCAGTCGCTACTTGAGCAGCAGAAGCAGCATCCTTAAATTTTATGTTCCAATTCTGCCTGCCAGCAGAAACATTACTTTCACCATCTCCAAGAAATGATTGCCCATTTTCAAACCTTTCATCCTTGAAACCTAAGTGGCATGAACCACCATCATCAACACAATATTGCCTTGAAAGTTCTCCAACAGCTCTAGCAGCTAGGCTTGCATAAACTGCAAACTCAGTCGCTGCTTGAGCAGCAAAGGTAGCATCCTTAAATTACATGTTACAATTCTACCTGCCAACAGAAAGATTACCATTACCATCTCAAGGAAATAATTGTCCATGTTCCAACCTTTCATTCTTGAAAACTAAGTGGCATGAACCACCATCATCAACGCAATATTGCCTTGAAAGTTCTACAACAACTCTGGTAGTTTGGCTTGCATGTTCTTCAAACTCAGACGCTACTTGAGCCGCAGAGGTAGCATCCTTAAATTTCATATTCCAATTTTGCCTGCTAACAGAAACATTACCATCACCATCTCCAGGAAATGATTGCCCATGTTCCAACCTTTCATCCTTGAAACCTAAGTGGCATGAACCACCATCATCAACACAATATTGCCTTTACAGTTCTACAACAGCTCTGGTAGCTAGGCTTGCATGTTCTGCAAACTAAGCCGTTGCTTGAGTAGCAGAGGTAGCATCCTTAAATTTCATGTTCCAATTCTGCCTACCAACAGAAAAATTACCATTACCATCTCCAGGAAATGATTGCCCGTGTTCCAACCTTTCATCCTAGAAACCTAAGTGGCATGAACCACCATCATCAACACAATATTGCCTTTAAAGTTCTACAACACCTCTGGCAGCTAGGCTTGCAAGTTCTACAAACTCAGCCGTTGCTTGAGCAGCAGAGGTAGCATCCGTAAATTTGATTTTCCAATTCTTCCTGCCAACAGAAAATTTACCAATACCATCTCCAGGAAATGATTGCCCATGTTCCAACCTTTAATCCTTGAAAATTAAGTGGCATGAACCACCATCATCAACACATTATTTCCTTGCAAGTTCTACAACAGCTATGGCAGTTAGGCTTGCATGTTCTGCAAATGCAATCGCTACTAGAGTAGCAGAGGTAGCATCCTTAAATTTCGTGTTCCAATTCTGCCTGCCAGCAGAAACATTACTTTCACCATCTCCGGGAAATGATTGCCCATTTTCAAACCTTTCATCCTTGAAACCTAAGTGGCATGAACCACCATCATCAACACAATATTGCCTTGAAAGTTCTCCAACAGCTCTAGCAGCTAGGCTTGCATAAACTGCAAACTCAGTCGCTGCTTGAGCAGCAAAGGTAGCATCCTTAAATTACATGTTACAATTCTACCTGCCAATAGAAAGATTACCATTACCGTCTGAAGGAAATGATTGTCCATGTTCCAACCTTTCATTCTTGAAAACTAAGTGGCATGAACCACCATCATCAACACAATATTGCATTGAAAGTTCTCCAACAGCTCTGGCAGCTAGGCTTGCATGTTCTGCAAACTCAACCGCTGCTTGAGCAGCAGAGGTAGCATCCTTAAATTTCATGTTCCAATTCTGCCCGCTAACAGAAAAATTACCATTACCATCTGCAGGAAATGATTGCCCGTGTTCCAACCTTTCATCCTTGAAACCTAAGTGGCATGAACCACAATCATCAACACAATATTGCCTTGAAAGTTTTATAATTGCTCTAGCAGCTAGGCTTGCATGTTCTGCAAACTCAGCCGCTGCTTGAGCAGCAGAGGTAGCATCGTTAAATTTCATATTCCATTTCTGCCTGCCAATAGAAAAATTACCATTACTATGTTCGGGAAATGATTGCCCATGTTTCAACATTTCATCCTTGAAACCTAAGTGGCATGAACCACCATCATCAACACAATATTGCCTTGAAACTTCTCCAACAGCTCTGGCAGCTAAGCTTGCATGTTCTGCAAACTCAACCGCTGCTTGAGCAGCAGAGGTAGCATCCTTAAATTTCATGTTCCAATTCTGCCTGCCAACAGAAAAATTACCATTACCATCTCTAGGAAATGATTGCCCGTGTTCCAACCTTTCATCCTTGAAACCTAAGTGGCATGAACCACCATCATAAACAAAATATTGCCTTTAAAGTTCTACAACAGCTCTAGCAGCTAGGCTTGCAAGTTCTGCAAACTCAGTCATTGCTTGAGCATCAGAGGTAGCATCCGTAAATTTCATGTTGCCAACAGAAAATTTACCATCTCCAGGAAATGATTGCCCATGTTCCAACATTTCATCCTAGAAACCTAATTGGCATGAACCACCAAAATCATCACAATATTTCCTTGAAATTTCTACAACACCTCTGGCAGCTAGGCTTGCATGTTCTGCAAACTCAGCCGTTGCTTGAGCAACAGAGGTAGCATCCTTAAATTTCATGTTCCAATTTTGCATGCCAACAGAATATTTACCATTAACGTCTCTATGAAATGATTGCCCATGTTCCAAACATTCATCCTTGAAACCTAAGTGGCATGAACCACAATCATCAGCACAATATTGCCTTGAAATTTCTGCAACACCTCTGGCAGCTAGGTTTGCATGTTCTGCAAACTCAGTCGTTGCTTGAGCAGTAGAGGTAGCATCCTTAAATTTCATGTTTCAATTCTGCTTGCCATCAGAAAAATTACCATCTCCAGAAAATGATTGCCCATATTCAACCCTTTCATCCTTGAAACCTAAGCGGCATGAACCACTATCATCAACACAATATTGCCTTTAAATTCTACAACAGCTCTAGCATCTAGGCCTGCATGTTCTGTAAACTCAGCCGCTGCTTGAGCAGCAAAGGTAGAATCCTTAAATTTCATGTTCCAATTCTGCCTGCTAACAGAAAAATTACCATTACCATCTCCAGGAAATGATTGCCCATGTTCCAAAATTTCATCCTTGAAACCTAAGTGGCATGAACCACAATCATCAACACAATATTGCCTTGAAAGTTCTATAATTGCTCTAGCACCTAGGCTTGCATGTTCTGCAAACTCAGCCGCTGCTTGAGCTGCAGAGGTAGCATCCTTAAATTTCATATTCCATTTCTGCCTGCCAATAGAAAAATTACCATTACTATGTCCAGGAAATGATTGCCCATGTTTCAACCTTTCATCCTTGAAACCTAAGTGGCATGAACCTCCATCATCAACACAATATTGCCTTGAAAGTTCTACAACAGCTCTGGCAGCCAGGCTTGCATGTTCTGCAAACTCAGCCGCTGCTTGAGCAGCAGAGGTAGCATCCTTAAATTTCATGTTCCAATTCTGCCTGCCAGCAAAGAAATTACCATTACCATCTCAAAGAAATGATTGCCCATGTTCCAAACTTTCATCCATGAAACTTAAGTGGCGTGAACCACCACCATCAACAAAATATTTCCTTGAAAGTTCTACAACAGCTCTGGCAGCCAGGCTTGCAAGTTCTGCAAACTCAGCCGCTGCTTTAGCAACAGAGGTAGCATCCTTAAATTTCGTGTTCCAAGTCTGTCTGCCAACATAACATTTACCATTACCACCTCCATGAAATGATTGCCCATGTTCCAACCTTTCATCCTTGTAACCTAAGTGGCATGAACCACAATCATCAGCATAATATTGCCTTGAAATTTCTATAACACCTCTAGCAGCTAGGCTTACTTGTTCTGCAAACTCAGCCGTTGCTTGAGCAGTAGAGGTAGCATCCTTAAATTTCATATTTCAATTCTGCTTGCCATCAGAAAATTTACCATCTCCAGGAAATGATTGCCCATGTTCAACCCTTTCATCCTTGAAACCTAAGTGGCATGAGCCACTATCATCAACACAATATTGCCTTTAAAATTCTACAACAGCTCTAGTATCTAGGCTTGCATGTTCTGTAAACTCAGCCGCTGCTTGAGCAGCAGAGGTAGAATCCTAAAATTTCATGTTCAAATTCTGCATGCCAACAGAAAATTTACCATTACCATCTCAAGGAAATGATTGATCGTGTTCCAAACTTTCATCCTTGAAACCCAAGTGGCATGAACCACTATCATCAACACAATATTGCCTTGCAAGTTCTACAACACCTCTGGTAGCTAGGCTTGCATGTTCTGCAAATTCAGCCGCTGCTTGAGCAGCAGAGGTAGCATCCTTAAATTTCATGTTCCAATTCTGCCAGCCAACAGAAAAATTACCATTACCATCTCCAGGAAATGATTGCCCGTGTTCCAACCTTTCATCCATGAAACCTAAGTGGCATGAACCACCATCATCAACACAATATTGCCTTTAAAGTTCTACAACAGCTCTGGCAGCTAGGCTTGCAAGTTCTGCAAACTCAGTCGTTGCTTGAGCAGCAGAGGTAGCATCCTTTTATTTCATGTTCCAATTCTTCCTGCCAACAGAAAAATTACCGTTACAATCTCCAGGAAATGATTGCCCATGTTCCAACCTTTCATCCTAGAAAACTAAGTGGCATGAACCACCATCATCAACACAATATTGCCTTGAAAGTTCTACAGCACCTCTGGCAGCTAGGCTTGCATGTTCTGCAAACTCAGCTGCTGCTTGAGCAGCAGAGGTAGCATCCTTAAATTTCATGTTCCAATTCTGCCTGCCAACAGAAAATTTACCATTACCATCTCTATGAAATGATTGCCCATGTTCTAACCTTTCATCCTTGAAACCTACGTGGCATGAACCACAATCATTAGCACAATATTGCCTTGAAAGTTCTACAACACCTCTGGCAGCTAGGCTTTCAATATCTGCAAACTCAGCCGTTGCTTGAGCAGTAGAGGTAGCATCCATAAATTTCATGTTTCAATTCTGCTTTCCATCAAAAAAATTACCATCTCCAGGAAATGATTGCCCATGTTCAACCCTTTCATCCTTGAAACCTAAGTGGCATGAACCACTATCATCAACATAATATTGCCTTTAAAGTTCTACAACAGCTCTAGCATCTAGGCCTGCATGTTCTGTAAACTCAGCCGTTGCTTGAGCAGCAGAGGTAGCCTCCTTAAATTTCATGTTCCAATTCTGCCTGCTAATAGAAAAATTACCATTACCATCTCCAGGAAATGATTGCCCATGTTCCAAAATTTCATCCTTGAAACCTAAGTGGCATGAACCACCATCATCAACACAATATTGCCTTGACAGTTCTATAATTGCTCTAGCAGCTAGGCTTGTATGTTCTGCAAACTCAACCGCTGCTTGAGCAGCAGAGGTAGCATCCTTAAATTTCATATTCCATTTCTGCCTGCCAATAGAAAAATTACCATTACTATGTCCAGGAAATGATTGCCCATGTTTCAACCTTTCATCCTTGAAACCTAAGTGGCATGAACCACCAGCATCAACACAATATTTCCTTGAAAGTTCTACAACAGCTCTGGCAGCCAGGCTTGCATGTTCTGCAAACTCAGCCGCTGCTTGAGCAGCAGAGGTAACATCCTTAAATTTCATGTTCTAATTCTGCCTGCCAGCAAAACAATTACCATTACCATCTCAAGGAAATGATTACCCATGTTCCAAACGTTCATCCATGATACCTAAGTGGCGTCAACCACCACCATCAACACAATATTGCCTTGAAAGTTCTACAGCACCTCTGGCAGTTAGGCTTGCATGTTCTGCAAACTCAGACGCTGCTTGAGCAGCAAAGGTAGCATCCTTAAATTTCATGTTCCAATTCTGCCTTCCAACAGAAAAATTACCATTACCATCTCAAGGAAATGATTGCCCATGTTCCAACCTTTCATCCTTGAAACCTAAGTGGCATGAACCACCATCATCAACACAATATTTCCTTGAAAGTTCTACAATAGCTCTGGCAGTCAGGCTTGCAAGTTCTGCAAACTCAGCCGCTGCTTTAGCAACAGAGGTAGCATCCTTAAATTTCATGTTCAAATTCTGCCTGCCAACAGAAAATTTACCATTACCATCTCCATGAAAGGATTGCCCATGTTCCAACCTTTCATCCTTGAAACCTAAGTGGCATGAACCACAATCATCAACATAATATTGCCTTTAAAGTTCTACAACACCTCTAGCATCTAGGCCTGCATGTTCTGTAAACTCAGTTGCTGCTTGAGCAGCAGAGGTAGCATCTTTAAATTTCATATTCCAATTCTGCCTGCCAACAGAAAAATTACCATTACCATCTCCAGGAAATGATTGCCCATGCTCCAAAATTTCATCCTTGAAACCTTAGTGGCATGAACCACCATCATCAACACAATATTGCCTTGAAAGTTCTATAATTGCTCTAGCAGCTAAGCTTGCATGTTCTGCAAACTCAGCCGCTACTTGAGCAGCAGAGGTAGCATCCTTAAATTTCATGTTCCATTTCTGCCTGCCAATAGAAAAATTACCATTACCATGTCCAGGAAATGGTTGCCTATGTTTTAACCTTTCATCCTTGAAGCCTAAGTGTCATGAACCACCATCATCAACGCAATATTGCCTTGAAAGTTCTACAATTGCACTGGCAGCCAGGCTTGCATGTTCTGCAAACTCAGCCGCTGCTTGAGCAGCAGAGGTAGCATCCTTAAATTTCATGTTCCATTTCTGCCTGCCAGCAAAAACATTACCATTACCATCTCAAGGAAATGATTGCCCATGTTCCAAACTTTCATCAATGAAACCTAAGTGGCATGAACCACCACCATCAACACAATATTTCCTTGAAAGTTCTACAGCACCTCTGGCAGCTAAGCTTGCATGTTCTGCAAACTCAGCCGCTGCTTGAGCAGCAGAGGTAGCATCTTTAAATTTCAAGTTCCAATTCTGCCTTCCAACAGAAAAATTACCATTACCATCTCAAGGAAATGATTGCCCATGTTCCAACCTTTCATCCTTGAAACCTAAGTGGCATGAACCACCATCATCAACACAATATTGCCTTGAAAGTTCTACAACAGCTCTAGCAGCCAGGCTTGCAAGTGCTGCAAACTCAGCCGCTGCTTGAGCAACAAAGGTAGCAAACTTAAATTTCATGTTCCAATTCGGCATGCCAACAGAAAATTTACCATTAACATCTCGAGGAAATGATTGTCCATGTTCCAACCTTTCATCCATGAAACCTAAGTGGCATGAACCACCACCATCAACACAATATTGCCTTGAAAGTTCTACAACACCTATGGCACCTAGGCTTGCATGTTCTGCAAACTCAGCCGCTGCTTGAGCAGCAGAGGTAGCATCTTTAAATTTCATGTTCCAATTCTGCCTTCCAACAGAAAAATTACCATTACCATCTCAAGGAAATGATTGCCCATGTTCCAACCTTTCATCCTTGAAACCTAAGTGGCATGAACCACCACCATAAACACAATATTGCCTTGAAAGTTCTACAGCACCTCTGGCAGCTAGGCCTGCATGTTCTGCAAACTCAGCCGCTGTTTGAGCAGCAGAGGTAGCATCCTTAAATTTCATGTTCCAATTCTGCCTGCCAACAAAAAAATTACCATCTCCAGGAAATGATTGCCCATGCTCCAACCTTTCATCCTTGAAACCTAAGTGGCATGAACCACCACCATCAACACAATATTTCCTTGAAAGTTCTATAGCACCTCTGGCAGCAAGGCTTGCATGTTCTGCAAACTCAGCCGCTGTTTGAGCAGCAGAGGTAGCATCCTTAAATTTCATGTTCCAATTCTGCCTGCCAACAGAAAACTTACCATCTCCAGGAAATGATTGCCCATGTTCCAACCTTTCATCCTTGAAACCTAAGGGGCATGAACCACCATCATCAATACAATATTGCCTTGAAAGTTCTACAGCACCTCTAGCAGCTAGGCTTGCATGTTCTGCAAACTCAGCCGCTGCTTGAGCAGCAGAGGTAGCATCCTTAAATTTCATGTTCCAATTCGGCATGCCAACAGAAAATTTACCATTAACATCTCGAGGAAATGATTGCCCATGTTCCAACCTTTCATCCTTGAAACCTAAGTGGCATGAACCACCACCATCAACACAATATTGCCTTGAATGTTCTACAGCACCTCTGGCAGCTAGGCTTGCATGTTCTGCAAACTCAGCTGCTGTTTGAGCAGCAGAGGTAGCATCCTTAAATTTCATGTTCCAATTCTGCCTGCCAACAGAAAAACTTACCATCTCCAGGAAATGATTGCCCATGTTCCAACCTTTCATCCTTGAAACCTAAGTGGCATAAACCACCACCATCAACACAATATTGCCTTGAAAGTTCTACAGCACCTCTGGCAGCTAGGGTTGCATGTTCTGCAAACTCAGCCGCTGCTTGAGCAGCAGAGGTAGCATCCTTAAATTTCATGTTCCAATTCTTCCTTCCAACAGAAAAATTACCATTACCATCTCAAGAAAATGATTGCCAATGTTCCAACCTTTGATCCTTGAAACCTAAGTGGCATGAACCACCATCATCAACACAATATTGCCTTGAAAGTTCTACAACAGCTCTGGCAGCCAGGCTTGCATGTTCTGCAAACTCAGCCGCTGCTTGAGCAGCAGAGGTAGCATCCTTAAATTTCATGTTCCAATTCTTCCTTCCAACAGAAAAATTACCATTACCATCTTAAGGAAATGATTGCCCATGTTCCAAACTTTCATCCATGAAACCTAAGTGGCATGAACCACCACCATCAACACAATATTGCCTTGAAAGTTCTACAGCACCTCTGGCAGCTAGGCTTGCATGTTCTGCAAACTCAGCCGCTGCTTGAGTAGCAGAGGTAGCATCTTTAAATTTCATGTTCCAATTCTGCCTTCCAACAGAAAAATTACCATTACCATCTCAAGGAAATGATTGCCCATGTTCCAACCTTTCATCCTTGAAACCTAAGTGGCATGAACCACCATCATCAACACAATATTGCCTTGAAAGTTCTACAACAGCTATGGCAGCCAGGCTTGCAAGTTCTGCAAACACAGCCGCTGCTTGAGCAACAGAGGTAGCATCCTTAAATTTCATGTTCCAATTCGGCATGCCAACAGAAAATTTACCATTAACATCTCGAGGAAATGATTGCCCATGTTCCAACCTTTCATCCTTGAAACCTAAGTGGCATGAACCACCACCATCAACACAATATTGCCTTGAATATTCTACAGCACCTCTGGCAGCTAGGCTTGCATGTTCTGCAAACTCAGCTGTTGTTTGAGCAGCAGAGGTAGCATCCTTAAATTTCATGTTCCAATTCTGCCTGCCAACAGAAAAATTACCATCTCCAGGAAATGATTGCCCATGTTCCAACCTTTCATCCTTGAAACCTAAGTGGCATGAACCACCACCATCAACACAATATTGCCTTGAAAGTTCTACAGCACCTCTGGCAGCTAGGGTTGCATGTTCTGCAAACTCAGCCGCTGCTTGAACAGCAGAGGTAGCATCCTTAAATTTCATGTTCCAATTCTTCCTTCCAACAGAAAAATTACCATTACCATCTCAAGGAAATGATTGCCAATCTTCCAACCTTTCATCCTTGAAACCTAAGTGGCATGAACCACCATCATCAACACAATATTGCCTTGAAAGTTCTACAACAGCTCTGGCAGCCAGGCTTGCATGTTCTGCAAACTCAGCCGCTGCTTGAGCAGCAGAGGTAAGCATCCTTAAATTTCATGTTCCAATTCTTCCTTCCAACAGAAAAATTACCATTACCATCTTAAGGAAATGATTGCACATGTTCCAAACTTTCATCCATGAAACCTAAGTGGCATGAACCACCACCATCAACACAATATTGCCTTGAAAGTTCTACAACACCTCTGGCAGCTTGGCTTGCATGTTCTGCAAACTCAGCCGCTGCTTGAGCAGCAGAGGTAGCATCTTTAAATTTCATGTTCCAATTCTGCCTTCCAATAGAAAAATTACCATTACCATCTCAAGGAAATGATTGCCCATGTTCCAACCTTTTATCCTTGAAACCTAAGTGGCATGAACCACCATCATCAACACAATATTGCCTTGAAAGTTCTACAACAGCTCTGGCAGCCAGGCTTGCAAGTTCTACAAACACAGCCGCTGCTTGAGCAACAAAGGTAGCATCCTTAAATTTCATGTTCCAATTCGGCATGCCAACAGAAAATTTACCATTAACATCTCGAGGAAATGATTGCCCATGTTCCAACCTTTCATCCTTGAAACCTAAGTGGCATGAACCACCACCATCAACACAATATTGCCTTGAATGTTCTTCAGCACCTCTGGCAGCTAGGCTGCATGTTCTGCAAACTCAGCTGCTGTTTGAGCAGCAGAGGTAGCATCCTTAAATTTCATGTTCCAATTCTGCCTGCCCACAGAAAAAATTACCATCTCCAGGAAATGATTGCCCATGTTCCAACCTTTCATCCTTGAAACCTAAGTGGCATAAACCACCACCATCAACACAATATTGCCTTGAAAGTTCTACAGCACCTCTGGCAGCTAGGGTTGCATGTTCTGCAAACTCAGCCGCTGCTTGAGCAGCAGAGGTAGCATCCTTAAATTTCATGTTCCAATTCTTCCTTCCAACAGAAAAATTACCATTACCATCTCAAGAAAATGATTGCCAATGTTCCAACCTTTGATCCTTGAAACCTAAGTGGCATGAACCACCATCATCAACACAATATTGCCTTGAAAGTTCTACAACAGCTCTGGCAGCCAGGCTTGCATGTTCTGCAAACTCAGTCGCTGCTTGAGCAGCAGAGGTAGCATCCTTAAATTTCATGTTCCAATTCTTCCTTCCAACAGAACAATTACCATTACCATCTTAAGGAAATGATTGCCCATGTTCCAAACTTTCATCCATGACACCTAAGTGGCATGAACCACCACCATCAACACAATATTGCCTTGAAAGTTCTACAGCACCTCTGGCAGCTAGGCTTGCATGTTCTGCAAACTCAGCCGCTGCTTGAGTAGCAGAGGTAGCATCTTTAAATTTCATGTTCCAATTCTGCCTTCCAACAGAAAAATTACCATTACCATCTCAAGGAAATGATTGCCCATGTTCAAACCTTTCATCCTTGAAACCTAAGTGGCATGAACCACCATCATCAACACAATATTGCCTTGAAAGTTCTACAACAGCTATGGCAGCCAGGCTTGCAAGTTCTGCAAACACAGCCGCTGCTTGAGCAACAGAGGTAGCATCCTTAAATTTCATGTTCCAATTCGGCATGCCAACAGAAAATTTACCATTAACATCTCGAGGAAATGATTGCCCATGTTCCAACCTTTCATCCTTGAAACCTAAGTGGGATGAACCACCACCATCAACACAATATTGCCTTGAATGTTCTACAACAGCTCTGGCAGCCAGGCTTGCAAGTTCTGCAAACACAGCCGCTGCTTGAGCAACAGAGGTAGCATCCTTAAATTTCATGTTCCAATTCGGCATGCCAACAGAAAATTTACCATTAACATCTCAAGGAAATGATTGCCCATGTTCCAACCTTTCATCCTTGAAACCTAAGTGGCATGAACCACCACCATCAACACAATATTGCCTTGAATGTTCTACAGCACCTCTGGCAGCTAGGCTTGCATGTTCTGCAAACTCAGCTGCTGTTTGAGCAGCAGAGGTAGCATCCTTAAATTTCATGTTCCAATTCTGCTTGACAACAGAAAAAATTACCATCTCCAGGAAATGATTGCCCATGTTCCAACCTTTCATCCTTGAAACCTAAGTGGCATAAACCACCACCATCAACACAATATTGCCTTGAAAGTTCTACAGCACCTCTGGCAGCTAGGGTTGCATGTTCTGCAAACTCAGCCGCTGCTTGAGCAGCAGAGGTAGCATCCTTAAATTTCATGTTCCAATTCTTCCTTCCAACAGAAAAATTACCATTACCATCTCAAGAAAATGATTGCCAATGTTCTAACCTTTGATCCTTGAAACCTAAGTGGCATGAACCACCATCATCAACACAATATTGCCTTGAAAGTTCTACAACAGCTCTGGCAGCCAGGCTTGCATGTTCTGCAAACTCAGCCGCTGCTTGAGCAGCAGAGGTAGCATCCTTAAATTTCATGTTCCAATTCTTCCTTCCAACAGAAAAATTACCATTACCATCTTAAGGAAATGATTGCCCATGTTCCAAACTTTCATCCATGAAACCTAAGTGGCATGAACCACCACCATCAACACAATATTGCCTTGAAAGTTCTACAGCACCTCTGGCAGCTAGGCTTGCATGTTCTGCAAACTCAGCCGCTGCTTGAGTAGCAGAGGTAGCATCTTTAAATTTCATGTTCCAATTCTGCCTTCCAACAGAAAAATTACCATTACCATCTCAAGGAAATGATTGCCCATGTTCCAACCTTTCATCCTTGAAACCTAAGTGGCATGAACCACCATCATCAACACAATATTGCCTTGAAAGTTCTACAACAGCTATGGCAGCCAGGCTTGCAAGTTCTGCAAACACAGCCGCTGCTTGAGCAACAGAGGTAGCATCCTTAAATTTCATGTTCCAATTCGGCATGCCAACAGAAAATTTACCATTAACATCTCGAGGAAATGATTGCCCATGTTCCAACCTTTCATCCTTGAAACCTAAGTGGCATGAACCACCACCATCAACACAATATTGCCTTGAATGTTCTACAACAGCTCTGGCAGCCAGGCTTGCAAGTTCTGCAAACACAGCCGCTGCTTGAGCAACAGAGGTAGCATCCTTAAATTTCATGTTCCAATTCGGCATGCCAACAGAAAATTTACCATTAACATCTCGAGGAAATGATTGCCCATGTTCCAACCTTTCATCCTTGAAACCTAAGTGGCATGAACCACCACCATCAACACAATATTGCCTTGAATGTTCTACAACAGCTCTGGCAGCCAGGCTTGCAAGTTCTGCAAACACAGCCGCTGCTTGAGCAACAGAGGTAGCATCCTTAAATTTCATGTTCCAATTCGGCATGCCAACAGAAAATTTACCATTAACATCTCGAGGAAATGATTGCCCATGTTCCAACCTTTCATCCTTGAAACCTAAGTGGCATGAACCACCACCATCAACACAATATTGCCTTGAATGTTCTACAACACCTCTGGCAGCTAGGCTTGCATGTTCTGCAAACTCAGCTGCTGTTTGAGCAGCAGAGGTAGCATCCTTAAATTTCATGTTCCAATTCTGCCTGACAACAGAAAAAATTACCATCTCCAGGAAATGATTGCCCATGTTCCAACCTTTCATCCTCGAAACCTAAGTGGCATAAACCACCACCATCAACACAATATTGCCTTGAAAGTTCTACAGCACCTCTGGCAGCTAGGGTTGCATGTTCTGCAAACTCAGCCGCTGCTTGAGCAGCAGAGGTAGCATCCTTAAATTTCATGTTCCAATTCTTCCTTCCAACAGAAAAATTACCATTACCATCTCAAGAAAATGATTGCCAATGTTCCAACCTTTGATCCTTGAAACCTAAGTGGCATGAACCACCATCATCAACACAATATTGCCTTGAAAGTTCTACAACAGCTCTGGCAGCCAGGCTTGCATGTTCTGCAAACTCAGCCGCTGCTTGAGCAGTAGAGGTAGCATCCTTAAATTTCATGTTCCAATTCTTCCTTCCAACAGAAAAATTACCATTACCATCTTAAGGAAATGATTGCCCATGTTCCAAACTTTCATCCATGAAACCTAAGTGGCATGAACCACCACCATCAACACAATATTGCCTTGAAAGTTCTACAGCACCTCTGGCAGCTAGGCTTGCATGTTCTGCAAACTCAGCCGCTGCTTGAGTAGCAGAGGTAGCATCTTTAAATTTCATGTTCCAATTCTGCCTTCCAACAGAAAAATTACCATTACCATCTCAAGGAAATGATTGCCCATGTTCCAACCTTTCATCCTTGAAACCTAAGTGGCATGAACCACCATCATCAACACAATATTGCCTTGAAAGTTCTACAACAGCTATGGCAGCCAGGCTTGCAAGTTCTGCAAACACAGCCGCTGCTTGAGCAACAGAGGTAGCATCCTTAAATTTCATGTTCCAATTCGGCATGCCAACAGAAAATTTACCATTAACATCTCGAGGAAATGATTGCCCATGTTCCAACCTTTCATCCTTGAAACCTAAGTGGCATGAACCACCACCATCAACACAATATTGCCTTGAATTTTCTACAGCACCTCTGGCAGCTAGGCTTGCATGTTCTGCAAACTCAGCTGTTGTTTGAGCAGCAGAGGTAGCATCCTTAAATTTCATGTTCCAATTCTTCCTTCCAACAGAAAAATTACCATTACCATCTTAAGGAAATGATTGCCCATGTTCCAAACTTTCATCCATGAAACCTAAGTGGCATGAACCACCACCATCAACACAATATTGCCTTGAAAGTTCTACAGCACCTCTGGCAGCTAGGCTTGCATGTTCTGCAAACTCAGCCGCTGCTTGAGTAGCAGAGGTAGCATCTTTAAATTTCATGTTCCAATTCTGCCTTCCAACAGAAAAATTACCATTACCATCTCAAGGAAATGATTGCCCATGTTCCAACCTTTCATCCTTGAAACCTAAGTGGCATGAACCACCATCATCAACACAATATTGCCTTGAAAGTTCTATAACAGCTATGGCAGCCAGGCTTGCAAGTTCTGCAAACACAGCCGCTGCTTGAGCAACAGAGGTAGCATCCTTAAATTTCATGTTCCAATTCGGCATGCCAACAGAAAATTTACCATTAACATCTCGAGGAAATGATTGCCCATGTTCCAACCTTTCATCCTTGAAACCTAAGTGGCATGAACCACCACCATCAACACAATATTGCCTTGAATGTTCTACAACAGCTCTGGCAGCCAGGCTTGCAAGTTCTGCAAACACAGCCGCTGCTTGAGCAACAGAGGTAGCATCCTTAAATTTCATGTTCCAATTCGGCATGCCAACAGAAAATTTACCATTAACATCTCGAGGAAATGATTGCCCATGTTCCAACCTTTCATCCTTGAAACCTAAGTGGCATGAACCACCACCATCAACACAATATTGCCTTGAATGTTCTACAGCACCTCTGGCAGCTAGGCTTGCATGTTCTGCAAACTCAGCTGCTGTTTGAGCAGCAGAGGTAGCATCCTTAAATTTCATGTTCCAATTCTGCCTGACAACAGAAAAAATTACCATCTCCAGGAAATGATTGCCCATGTTCCAACCTTTCATCCTTGAAACCTAAGTGGCATAAACCACCACCATCAACACAATATTGCTTTGAAAGTTCTACAGCACCTCTGGCAGCTAGGGTTGCATGTTCTGCAAACTCAGCCGCTGCTTGAGCAGCAGAGGTAGCATCCTTAAATTTCATGTTCCAATTCTTCCTTCCAACAGAAAAATTACCATTACCATCTCAAGAAAATGATTGCCAATGTTCCAACCTTTGATCCTTGAAACCTAAGTGGCATGAACCACCATCATCAACACAATATTGCCTTGAAAGTTCTACAACAGCTCTGGCAGCCAGGCTTGCATGTTCTGCAAACTCAGCCGCTGCTTGAGCAGTAGAGGTAGCATCCTTAAATTTCATGTTCCAATTCTTCCTTCCAACAGAAAAATTACCATTACCATCTTAAGGAAATGATTGCCCATGTTCCAAACTTTCATCCATGAAACCTAAGTGGCATGAACCACCACCATCAACACAATATTGCCTTGAAAGTTCTACAGCACCTCTGGCAGCTAGGCTTGCATGTTCTGCAAACTCAGCCGCTGCTTGAGTAGCAGAGGTAGCATCTTTAAATTTCATGTTCCAATTCTGCCTTCCAACAGAAAAATTACCATTACCATCTCAAGGAAATGATTGCCCATGTTCCAACCTTTCATCCTTGAAACCTAAGTGGCATGAACCACCATCATCAACACAATATTGCCTTGAAAGTTCTACAACAGCTATGGCAGCCAGGCTTGCAAGTTCTGCAAACACAGCCGCTGCTTGAGCAACAGAGGTAGCATCCTTAAATTTCATGTTCCAATTCGGCATGCCAACAGAAAATTTACCATTAACATCTCGAGGAAATGATTGCCCATGTTCCAACCTTTCATCCTTGAAACCTAAGTGGCATGAACCACCACCATCAACACAATATTGCCTTGAATTTTCTACAGCACCTCTGGCAGCTAGGCTTGCATGTTCTGCAAACTCAGCTGTTGTTTGAGCAGCAGAGGTAGCATCCTTAAATTTCATGTTCCAATTCTGCCTGCCAACAGAAAAATTACCATCTCCAGGAAATGATTGCCCATGTTCCAACCTTTCATCCTTGAAACCTAAGTGGCATGAACCACCACCATCAACACAATATTGCCTTGAAAGTTCTACAGCACCTCTGGCAGCTATGGTTGCATGTTCTGCAAACTCAGCCGCTGCTTGAACAGCAGAGGTAGCATCCTTAAATTTCATGTTCCAATTCTTCCTTCCAACAGAAAAATTACCATTACCATCTCAAGGAAATGTTTGCCAATCTTCCAACCTTTCATCCTTGAAACCTAAGTGGCATGAACCACCATCATCAACACAATATTGCCTTGAAAGTTCTACAACAGCTCTGGCAGCCAGGCTTGCATGTTCTGCAAACTCAGCCGCTGCTTGAGCAGTAGAGGTAGCATCCTTAAATTTCATGTTCCAATTCTTCCTTCCAACAGAAAAATTACCATTACCATCTTAAGGAAATGATTGCACATGTTCCAAACTTTCATCCATAAAACCTAAGTGGCATGAACCACCACCATCAACACAATATTGCCTTGAAAGTTCTACAACACCTCTGGCAGCTTGGCTTGCATGTTCTGCAAACTCAGCCGCTGCTTGAGCAGCAGAGGTAGCATCCTTAAATTTCATGTTCCAATTCTGCCTGCCAATAGAAAAATTACCATTACCATCTCAAGGAAATGATTGCCCATGTTCCAACCTTCATCCTTGAAACCTAAGTGGCATGAACCACCATCATCAACACAATATTGCCTTGAAAGTTCTACAACAGCTCTGGCAGCTAGGCTTTCATGTTCTGCAAACTCAGCCGCTGCTTGAGCAACACAGGTAGCATCCTTAAATTTCATGTTCCAATTCGGCATGCCAACAGAAAATTTACCATTAACATCTTGAGGAAATGATTGCCCATGTTCCAACCTTTCATCCTTGAAACCTAAGTGGCATGAACCACCACCATCAACACAATATTGCCTTGAATGTTCTACAGTACCTTAGCGACTGAGTTTGAAGAACATGCAAGCCTAGCTTCCAGAGCTGTTGTAGAACTTTCAAGGCAATATTTTAGTTGATGATGGTGGTTCATGCCACTTAGGTTTCAAGGATAAAAGATTGGAACATCGGCAATCATTTCCTGGAGATGGTAAATTTTCTATTGGCAGGCACAATTGGAACATAAAATTTAAGGATGCTACCTCTGCTGCTCAATTAGCGACTGAGTTTGCAGAACATGCAAGACTAGCAGCCAGAGCTGTTGTAGAACTTTCAAGTCAATATTGTGTTGATGATGGTAGTTCATGCCACTTAGGTTTCAAGGATAAAAGGTTGGAACATGGACAATCATTTCCTGGAGATGGTAAATTTTCTATTGGCAGGCACAATTGGAACATGAAATTTAAGGATACTACCTCTGCTGCTCAAGTAGCGGCTGAGGTTGAAAAATATCCAAGCCTAGCTGCCAGAGCTGTTGTAGAACTTTCAAGGCAATATTGTGTTGATAGTGGTGGTTCATGCCACTTATGTTTCAAGGATGAAAGGTCGGAACATGGGCAATCATTTCCTAGAGATGGTAATGGTAATTGTTTTATTGGCAGGCAGAATTGGAACATGAAATTTAAGGATGCTACCTCTGCTGCTCAAGTAGCGATTGAATTTGCAGAACATGAAAGCCTAGCTACTAGAGGTGTTGTAGAACTTTCAAGGCAATATTGTGTTGATGATGGTAGTTTATGCCACTTAGTGTTCAAGGATGAAAGGTTGGAACATGGGCAATCATTTCCTTGAGATGGTAATGGTAATTTTTCTGTTGGCAGGCAGTATTGGAACATGAAATTTAAGGATTCTACCTTTGTTGCTCAAGCCGAGGCTGAGTTTGCAGAACATGCAAGCCTAGTTGCCATAGCTGTTATAGAACTTTCAAGGCAATATTGTTTTGATGATATTGGTTCATGCCACTTAGGTTTCAAGGATGAAAGGTTGGAACATGGGCAATCATTTCCTGGGGATGGTAATGGTAATGGTAATTTTTCTGTTGGCAGGTAGAACTGGAACATGAAATTTAAGGATGCTTCCTCTGCTGCTCAAGCAGCGGCTGAGTTTGCAGAACATGCAGGCCTAGCTGCCAGAGTTGTTGTAGAACTTTCAAGGCAATACTGTGTTGATGATGGTAGTTCATGCCACATAGTTTTCAAAGATGAAAGGTTGGAACATGGACAATCATTTCCTTGAGATGGTAATGGTAATTTTTCTGTTGGCTGGTAGAATTGGAGCATGAAATATAAGGATGCTACCTCTGCTGCTCAATTAGCGACTGAGTTTGAAGAACATGCAAGCCTAGCTTCCAGAGCTGTTGTAGAACTTTCAAGTCAATATTTTAGTTGATGATGGTGGTTCATGCCACTTAGGTTTCAAGGATAAAAGATTGGAACATCGGCAATCATTTCCTGGAGATAGTAAATTTTCTATTGGCAGGCACAATTGGAACATAAAATTTAAGGATGCTACCTCTGCTGCTCAATTAGCGACTGAGTTTGCAGAACATGCAAGACTAGCAGCCAGAGCTGTTGTAGAACTTTCAAGTCAATATTGTGTTGATGATGGTAGTTCATGCCACTTAGGTTTCAAGGATAAAAGGTTGGAACATGGACAATCATTTCCTGGAGATGGTAAATTTTCTATTGGCAGGCACAATTGGAACATGAAATTTAAGGATGCTACCTCTGCTGCTCAAGTAGCGGCTGAGTTTGCAAAAATATCCAAGCCTAGCTGCCAGAGCTATTGTAGAACTTTCAAGGCAATATTGTGTTGATGGTGGTGGTTCATGCCACTTAGGTTTCAAGGATGAAAGGTTGGAACATGGGCAATCATTTCCTTGAGTTGGTAATGGTAATTTTTCTGTTGGCAGGCAGTCTTGGAACATGAAATTTAAGGATTCTACCTCTGTTGCTCAAGCCGCGGCTGAGTTTGCAGAACATGCAAGCCTAGTTGCCATAGCTATTATACAACTTTCAAGGCAATATTGTTTTGATGATATTGGTTCATGCCACTTAGGTTTCAAGGATGAAAGGTTGGAACATGGGCAATCATTTCCTGGGGATGGTAATGGTAATGGTAATTTTTCTGTTGGCAGGTAGAACTGGAACATGAAATTTAAGGATGCTTCCCTAGCTGCCAGAGTTGTTGTAGAACTTTCAAGGCAATACTGTGTTTATGATGGTAGTTCATGCCACATAGTTTTCAAAGATGAAAGGTTGGAACATGGACAATCATTTCCTTGAGATGGTAATGGTAATTTTTCTGTTGGCAGGTAGAATTGGAGCATGAAATATAAGGATGCTACCTCTGCTGCTCAATTAGCGACTGAGTTTGAAGAACATGCAAGCCTAGCTTCCAGAGCTGTTGTAGAACTTTCAAGGCAATATTTTAGTTGATGGTGGTGGTTCATGCCACTTAGGTTTCAAGGATAAAAGATTGGAACATCGGCAATCATTTCCTGGAGATGGTAAATTTTCTATTGGCAGGCACAATTGGAACATGAAATTTAAGGATGCTACCTCTGCTACTCAATTAGCGACTGAGTTTGCAGAACATGCAAGACTAGCAGCCAGAGCTGTTGTAGAACTTTCAAGTCAATATTGTGTTGATGATGGTAGTTCATGCCACTTAGGTTTCAAGGATAAAAGGTTGGAACATGGACAATCATTTCCTGGAGATGGTAAATTTTCTATTGGCAGGCACAATTGGAACATGAAATTTAAGGATGCTACCTCTGCTGCTCAAGTAGCGGCTGAGGTTGAAAAATATCCAAGCCTAGCTGCCAGAGCTGTTGTAGAACTTTCAAGGCAATATTGTGTTGATAGTGGTGGTTCATGCCACTTATGTTTCAAGGATGAAAGGTCGGAACATGGGCAATCATTTCCTAGAGATGGTAATGGTAATTTTTTTATTGGCAGGCAGAATTGGAACATGAAATTTAAGGATGCTACCTCTGCTGCTCAAGTAGCGATTGAATTTGCAGAACATGAAAGCCTAGCTACTAGAGGTGTTGTAGAACTTTCAAGGCAATATTATGTTGATGATGGTAGTTTATGCCACTTAGTGTTCAAGGATGAAAGGTTGGAACATGGGCAATCATTTCCTTGAGATGGTAATGGTAATTTTTCTGTTGGCAGGCAGTATTGGAACATGAAATTTAAGGATTCTACCTCTGTTGCTCAAGCCGAGGCTGAGTTTGCAGAACATGCAAGCCTAGTTGCCATAGCTGTTATAGAACTTTCAAGGCAATATTGTTTTGATGATATTGGTTCATGCAACTTAGGTTTCAAGTATGAAAGGTTGGAACATGGGCAATCATTTCCTGGAGATGGTAATGGTAATGGTAATTTTTCTGTTGGCAGGTAGAACTGGAACATGAAATTTAAGGATGCTACCTCTGCTGCTCAAGCAGTAGCTGAGTTTGCAGAACATGCAGGCCTAGCTGCCAGAGCTGTTGTAGAACTTTCAAGGTAATACTGTGTTGATGATGGTAGTTCATGCCACATAGTTTTCAAAGATGAAAGGTTGGAACATGGGCAATCATTTCCTTGAGATGGTAATGGTAATTTTTCTGTTGGCAGGTAGAATTGGAACATGAAATTTAAGGACGCTACCTCTGCTGCTCAATTAGCGACTGAGTTTGAAGAACATTCAAGCCTAGCTTCCAAAGCTGTTGTAGAACTTTCAAGGCAATATTTTAGTTGATGATGGTAGTTCATGCCACTTAGGTTTCAAGGATAAAAGGTTGGAACATGGGCAATCATTTCCTGGAGATGGTAAATTTTCTATTGGCAGGCACAATTGGAACTTGAAATTTAAGGATGCTACCTCCGCTGCTCAAGTAGAGGCTGAGTTTGCAAAACATCCAAGCCTAGCTGCCAGAGCAGTTGTAGAACTTTCAAGGCAATATTGTGTTGATGATGGTGGTTCATGCCACTTTGGTTTCAAGGATGAAAGGTTGGAACATGGGCAACCATTTCCTGGAGATGGTAATGGTAATTTTTCTATTGGCAGGCAGAATTGGAACATGAAATTTAAGGATGCTACCTCTGCTGCTCAAATAGCGACTGAACTTGCAGAACATGCTAGCCTAGCTGTCAGAGTTGTTGTAGAATTTTCAAGGCAATATTGTGTTGATGATGGTTGTTCATTCCACTTAGTTTTCAAGGATGAATGGTTGGAACATGGGCAATCATTTCCTTAAGATGGAAATGGTAATTTTTCTGTTGGCAGGTAGAATTGGAACTTGAAATTTAAGGGTGCTACCTCTGCTGCTCAATTAGCGACTGAGTTTGCAGAACATGCAAGACTAGCAGCCAGAGCTGTTGTAGAACTTTCAAGGCAATATTTTAGTTGATGATGGTGGTTCATGCAACTTAGGTTTCAAGGATAAAAGGTTGGAACATGGGCAATCATTTCCTGGAGATGGTAAATTTTCTATTGGCAGGCACAATGGGAACATGAAATTTAAGGATGCTACCTCTGCTGCTCAAGGAGCGACTGAGTTTGCAGAACATGCAAGCCTAGCTGCCAGAGCTGTTGTAGAACTTTCAAGGCAATATTGTGTTGATGATGGTAGTTCATGCCACTTAGGTTTCAAGAATAAAAGGTTCGAACATGGGTAATCATTTCATTGAGATGGTAATGAAATTTAAGGATGCTACCTATGCTACTCAAGCAGCGGCTGAGTTTGCAGAACATGCAAGCTTAGAAGCTAGGGCTGTTGTAGAACTTTCAAGGCAATATTGTGTTGATGATGGTGGTTCATGCCACTTAGGTTTCAAGGATGAAAGGTTGGAACATGGGCAAGCATTTCCTGGAGATGGTAATGGTAATATTTCTATTGGCAGGCAAAATTGGAACATGAAATTTAAGGATGCTACCTATGTTGCTCAAGAAGCGGCTAAGTTTGCAGAACATGCAAGCCTAGATGCCATAGTTGTTGTAGAAATTTCAATGCAATATTATGTTGATGATAGTGGTTCATGCCACTTAGGTTTCAAGGATGAAAGGTTGAAACACGGGCAATCATTTCCTTGAGATGGTAATGGTAATTTTTCTGTTGGCAGGTAGAATTGGAACTTGAAATTTAAGGATGCTACCTCTTCTGCACAATTAGCGATTGAGTTTGCAGAACATGCAAGACTAGCTGCCAGAGCTGTTGTAGAACTTCCAAGGCAATATTTTAGTTGATGATGGTGATTCATGCAACTTAGGTTTCAAGGATAAAAGGTTAGAACATAGGCAATCATTTCCTGGAGATGGTAAATTTTCTATTGGCAGGCACAATTGGAACATGAAATTTAAGGATGCTACCTCTGCTGCTCAAGTTGCGACTGAGTTTGAAGAACATGCAAGCCTAGTTGCAAGAGCTGCTGTAGAACTTTCGAGGCACTATTGTGTTGATGATGGTAGTTCATTCCACTTAGGTTTCAAGGAGAAAAGGTTGGAACATGGGTAATCATTTCCTTGAGATGGTAATGAAATTTAAGGATGCTACCTAAGCTACTCAAGCAACGGCTGAGTTTGCAGAACATGCAAGCTTAGAAGCCAGAGTTGTTGTAGAACTTTCAAGGCAATATTGTGTTGATGATGGTGGTTCATGCCACTTAGGTTTCAAGGATGAAAGGTTGGAACATGGGCAAGCATTTCCTGGAGATGGTAATGGTAATATTTCTATTGGCAGGCAAAATTGGAACATGAAATTTAAGGATGCTACCTATGTTGCTCAAGAAGCGGCTGAGTTTGCAGAACATGCAAGCCTAGATGCCATAGCTGTTGTAGAACTTTCAATGCAATATTATGTTGATGATAGTGGTTCATGCCACTTAGGTTTCAAGGATGAAAGGTTGGAACATGGGCAATCATTTCCTTGAGATGGTAATGGTAATTTTTCTGTTGGCAGGTAGAATTGGAACTTGAAATTTAAGGATGCTACCTCTTCTGCACAATTAGCGATTGAGTTTGCAGAACATGCAAGACTAGCTGCCAGAGCTGTTGTAGAACTTTCAAGGTAATATTTTACTTGATGATGGTGGTTCATGCAACTTAGGTTTCAAGGATAAAAGGTTAGAACATAGGCAATCATTTCCTGGAGATGGTAAATTTTCTATTGGCAGGCACAATTGGAACATGAAATTTAAGGATACTACCTCTGCTGCTCAAGTTGCGACTGAGTTTGAAGAACATGCAAGCCTAGCTGCAAGAGCTTTTGTAGAACTTTCAAGGCACTATTGTGTTGATGATGGTAGTTCATTCCACTTAGGTTTCAAGGAGAAAAGGTTGGAACATGGGTAATCATTTCCTTGAGATGGTAATGAAATTTAAGGATGCTACCTATGCTTCTCAAGCAGCGGCTGAGTTTGCAGAACATGCAAGCTTAGAAGCCAGAGCTGTTGTAGAACTTTCAAGGCAATATTGTGTTGATGATGGTGGTTCATGCCACTTAGGTTTCAAGGATAAAACATTGGAACATGGGCAATCATTTCCTAGAGAGGGTAGTGGTAATTTTTCTGTTGGTAGGCAGAATTGAAACATGAAATTTAAGGATGCTACCTTTGCTGCTCAAGCCGCGGCTAAGTTTGCAGAACATGCAAGCCTAGATGCCATAGCTGTTGTAGAACTTTCAATGCAATATTATGTTTATGATAGTGGTTCATGCCACTTAGGTTTCAAGGATGAAAGGTTGGAACATGGGCAATCATTTCGTTCATATGGTAATGGTAATATTTCTATTGGCAGGAAGAAATGGAACATGAAATTTAAAGATGCTACCTCTGTTGTTCAAGTAGCGACTGAATTTGCAGAAAATGCAAGCCTAGCTGCCAGAGCTGTTGTAGAACTTTCAAGGCAATATTGTATTGATGATGGTGGTTCATTCCACTTAGTTTTGAAGGATGAGAAGTTGGAACATGGGCAATCATTTCCTTGAGATGGTAATGTTAATTTTTCTGTTGGCAGGAAGTAGCGACTGAGTTTGCAGAACATGCAAGCCTAGCTGCCAGAGCTGTTGTAGAACTTTCAAGGCAATATTGTGTTGATGATGGTAGTTCATTCCACTTAGGTTTCAAGGATAAAAGGTTGGAACATGGGTAATCATTTCCTTGAGATGGTAATGAAATTTAAGGATGCTACCTATGCTGCTCAAGCAGCGGCTGAGTTTGCAGAACATGTAAGCTTAGAAGCCAGAGCTGTTGTAGAACGTTCAAGGCAATATTGTGTTGATGATGGCGGTTCATGCCACTTAGGTTTCAAGGATAAAACATTGGAACATGGGCAATCATTTCCTAGAGAGGGTAGTGGTAATTTTTCTGTTGGTAGGCAGAATTGGAGCATGAAATTTAAGGATGCTACCTCTGCTTCTCAAGCCGCGGCTGAGTTTGCAGAACATGCAAGCCTAGATGCCATAGCTGTTGTAGAACTTTCAATGCAATATTATGTTGATGATAGTGGTTCATGCCACTTAGGTTTCAAGGATGAAAGGTTGGAACATGGGCAATCATTTCCTTCATATGGTAATGGTAATTTTTCTATTGGCAGAAGGAAATGGAACTTGAAATTTAAAGATGCTACCTCTGCTGCTCAAGTAGCGACTGAATTTGCAGAACAAGCAAGCCTAGCTGCCAGAGCTGTTGTAGAACTTTCAAGGCAATATTGTGTGGATGATGGTGGTTCATTCCACTTAGTTTTGAAGGATGAGAGGTTGGAACATGGGCAATCATTTCCTTGAGATGGTAATGTTAATTTTTCTATTGGCAGGCAGAATTGGAACATGAAATTTAAGGATGCAACCTCTACTGCTCAAGTCGCGGCTTAGTTTGCAGAACATGCAAGCCTAGCTGCCATAGCTGTTGTAGAAGTTTCAAGGCAATATTATGTCTATGATAGTGGTTCATGCCACTTACGTTTCAAGGATGAAAGGTTGGAACATGGGCAATCATTTCCTGGAGATGGTAATGGTAATGGTAATTTTTCTGTTGGCAGGTAGAATTGGAACATGAAATTTAAGGATGCTACCTCTGCTGCTCAAGCAGCGGCTGAGTTTGTAGAACATGCAGGCCTAGCTTCCAGAGTTGTTGTAGAACTTTCAAGGCAATACTGTGTTGATGATGGTAGTTCATGCCACATAGTTTTCAAGGATTAAAGGTTGGAACATGGGCAATCATTTCCTTGAGGTGGTAATGGTAATTTTTCTGTTGGCTGGTAGAATTGGAAAATGAAATTTAAGGATGCTACCTCTGCTGCTCAATTAGCGACTGAGTTTGCAGAACATGCAAGACTAGCTGCCAGTGTTGTTGTAGAACTTTCAAGGCAATATTTTAGTTGATGATGGTGGTTCATGCAACTTAGGTTTCAAGGATAAAAGGTTGGAACATGGGTAATCATTTCCTTGAGATGGTAATGAAATTTAAGGATGCTACCTATGCTTCTCAAGCAGCGGCTGAGTTTGCAGAACATGCAAGCTTCGAAGCCAGAGCTGTTGTAGAACTTTCAAGGCAATATTGTGTTGATGATGGTGGTTCATGCCACTTAGGTTTCAAGGATAAAACATTGGAACATGGGCAATAATTTCCTAGAGAGGGTAGTGGTAATTTTTCTATTGGTAGGCAGAATTGAAACATGAAATTTAAGAATGCGACCTTTGCTGCTCAAGCCGCTGCTGAGTTTGCAGAACATGCAAGCCTAGATGCCTTAGCTGTTGTAGAACTTTCAATGCAATATTATGTTTATGATAGTGGTTCATGCCACTTAGGTTTCAAGGATGAAAGGTTGGAACATGGGCGATCATTTCGTTCATATGGTAATGGTAATTTTTCTATTAGCAGGAAGAAATGGAACATGAAATTTAAAAATGCTACCTCTGTTGCTCAAGTAGCGACTGAATTTGCAGAAAATGCAAGCCTAGCTGCCAGAGCTGTTGTAGAACTTTCAAGGCAATATTGTATTGATGATGGTGGTTCATTCCACTTAGTTTTGAAGGGTGAGAAGTTGGAACATGGGCAATCATTTCCTTGAGATGGTAATGTTAATTTTTCTGTTGGTAGGAAGTAGCGACTGAGTTTGCAGAACATGCAAGCCTAGCTGCCAGAGCTGTTGTAGAACTTTCAAGGCAATATTGTGTTGATGATGGTAGTTCATTCCACTTAGGTTTCAAGGATAAAAGGTTGGAACATGGGTAATCATTTCCTTGAGATGGTAATGAAATTTAAGGATGATACCTATGCTGCTCAAGCAGCGGCTGAGTTTGCAGAACATGTAAGCTTAGAAGCCAGAGCTGTTGTAGAACGTTCAAGGCAATATTGTGTTGATGATGGCGGTTCATGCCACTTAGGTTTCAAGGATAAAACATTAGAACATGGTCAATCATTTCCTAGAGAGGGTAGTGGTAATTTTTCTGTTGGTAGGCAGAATTGGAGCATGAAATTTAAGGATGCTACCTCTGCTTCTCAAGCCGCGGCTGAGTTTGCAGAACATGCAAGCCTAGATGCCATAGCTGTTGTAGAACTTTCAATGCAATATTATGTTGATGATAGTGGTTCATGCCACTTAGGTTTCAAGGATGAAAGGTTGGAACATGGGCAATCATTTTCTTCATATGGTAATGGTAATTTTTCTATTGGCAGGAGGAAATGGAACTTGAAATTTAAAGATGCTACCTCTGCTGCTCAAGTAGCGACTGAATTTGCAGAACAAGCAAGCCTAGCTGCCAGAGCTGTTGTAGAACTTTCAAGGCAATATTGTGTGGATGATGGTGGTTCATTCCACTTAGTTTTGAAGGATGAGAGGTTGGAACATGGGCAATCATTTCCTTGAGATGGTAATGTTAATTTTTCTATTGGCAGGCAGAATTGGAACATGAAATTTAAGGATGCTACCTCTGCTGCTCAAGCCGCGGCTTAGTTTGCAGAACATGCAAGCCTAGCTGCCATAGCTGTTGTAGAACTTTCAAGGCAATATTATGTCTATGATAGTGGTTCATGCCACTTATGTTTCAAGGATGAAAGGTTGGAACATGGGCAATCATTTCCTGGAGATGGTAATGGTAATGGTAATTTTTCTGTTGGCAGGTAGAATTGGAACATGAAATTTAAGGATGCTACCTCTGCTGCTCAAGCAGCGGCTGAGTTTGTAGAACATGCAGGCCTAGCTTCCAGAGTTGTTGTAGAACTTTCAAGGCAATACTGTGTTGATGATGGTAGTTCATGCCACATAGTTTTCAAGGATTAAAGGTTGGAACATGGGCAATCATTTCCTTGAGGTGGTAATGGTAATTTTTCTGTTGGCTGGTAGAATTGGAACATGAAATTTAAGGATGCTACCTCTGCTGCTCAATTAGCGACTGAGTTTGCAGAACATGCAAGACTAGCTGCCAGTGTTGTTGTAGAACTTTCAAGGCAATATTTTAGTTGATGATGGTGGTTCATGCAACTTAGGTTTCAAGGATAAAAGGTTGGAACATGGGCAATCATTTCCTGGAGATGGTAAATTTTCTATTGGCAGGCATAATTGGAACATGAAATTTAAGGTTGCTACCTCTGCTGCTCAAGTAGCGAATGAGTTTGTAGAACATGCAAGCCTAGCTGCCAGGGCTGTTGTAGAACTTTCAAGGCAGTATTGTGTTGATGATGGTAGTTCATTCCACTTAGGTTTCAAGGATAAAAGGTTGGAACATGGGTAATCATTTCCTTGAGATGGTAATGAAATTTAAGGACGCTACCTATGCTGCTCAAGCAGCGGCTGAGTTTGCAGAACATGTAAGCTTAGAAGCCAGAGCTGTTGTAGAACGTTCAAGGCAATATTGTGTTGATGATGGCGGTTCATGCCACTTAGGTTTCAAGGATAAAATGTTGGAACATGGGCAATCATTTCCTAGAGAGGGTAGTGGTAATTATTTTTTTGGTAGGCAGAATTGGAGCATGAAATTTAAGGATGCTACCTCTGCTTCTCAAGCCGCGGCTGAGTTTGCAGAACATGCAAGCCTAGATGCCATAGTTGTTGTAGAACTTTCAATGCAATATTATGTTGATGATAGTGGTTCATGCCACTTAGGTTTAAAGGATGAAAGGTTGGAACATGGGCAATCATTTCCTTCATATGGTAATGGTAATTTTTCTATTGGCAGGAAGAAATGGAACATGAAATTTAAAGATGCTACCTCTGCTGCTCAAGTAGTGACTGAATTTGCAGAACAAGCAAGCCTAGCTGCCAGAGCTGTTGTAGAACTTTCAAGGCAATATTGTATGGATGATGGTGGTTCATTCCACTTAGTTTTGAAGGATGAGAGGTTGGAACATGGGCAATCATTTCCTTGAGATGGTAATGTTAATTTTTCTGTTTGCAGGCAGAATTGGAACATGAAATTTAAGGATGCTACCTCTGCTGCTCAAGTCGCGGCTTAGTTTGCAGAACATGCAAGCCTAGCTGCCATAGCTGTTGTAGAACTTTCAAGGAAATATTATGTCTATGATAGTGGTTCATGCCACTTAGGTTTCAAGGATGAAAGGTTGGAACATGGGCAATCATTTCCTGGAGATGGTAATGGTAATGGTAATTTTTCTGTTGGCAGGTAGAGTTGGAACATGAAATTTAAGGATGCTACCTCTGCTGCTCAAGCAGTGGCTGAGTTTGCAGAACATGCAGGCCTAGCTTCCAGAGTTGTTGTAGAACTTTCAAGGCAATACTGTGTTGATGATGGTAGTTCATGCCACATAGTTTTCAAGGATTAAAGGTTGGAACATGGGCAATCATTTCCTTGAGGTGGTAATGGTAATTTTTCTGTTGGCTGGTAGAATTGGAACATGAAATTTAAGGATGCAACCTCTGCTTCTCAATTAGCGACTGAGTTTGAAGAAAATGAAAGCCTAGCTTCCAGAGCTGTTGTAGAACTTTCAAGGCAATATTTGAGTTGATGATGGTGGTTCATGCCACTTAGGTTTCAAGGATAAAAGGTTGGAACATGGGCAATCATTTCCTGGAGATGGTAAATTTTCTATTGGCAGGCACAATTGGAACATGAAATTTAAGATGCTACCTCTGCTGCTCAAGTAGCGGCTGAGTTTGCAAAACATCCAAGCCTAGATTCCAGAGCTGTTGTAGAACTTTCAAGGCAATATTGTGTTGATGGTGGTGGTTCATGCCACTTAGGTTTCAAGGATGAAAGGTTGGAACATGGGCAATCATTTCCTGGAGATGGTAAATTTTCTATTGGCAGGCACAATTGGAACGTGAAATTTAAGGATGCTACCTCTGCTGCTCAAGTAGCGACTGAATTTGCAGAACATGCAAGCCTAGCTACCAGAGCTGTTGTAGAACTTTCAAGGCAATATTGTATTGATTATGGTAGTTCATGCCACTTAGTGTTCAAGGATGAAAGGTTGGAACATGGGCAATCATTTCCTTGAGATGGAAATGGTAATTTTTCTGTTGGCAGGCAGTATTGGAACATGAAATTTAAGGATTCTACCTTTGCTGCTCAAGCCGCGGCTGAGTTTGCAGAACATGCAAGCCAAATTGCCATAGCTGTTATAGAAATTGCAAGGCAATATTGTGTTGATGATAGTGGTTCATTCCACTTAGGTTTCAAGGATGAAAGGTTGGAACATGGGCAATCATTTCCTGGAGATGGTAATGGTAATGGCAATTTTTCTGTTGGCAGGGAGAATTGGAACATGAAATTTAAGGATGCTACCCCTGCTGCTCAAGCAGGGACTGAGTTTGCACAACATGCAGGCCTACCTGCTAGAGCTGTTGTAGAACTTTCAAGGCAATACTGTGTTGACGATGGTAGTTAATGCCATATAGTTTTTTAGGATGAAAGGTTGGAACATGGGCAATAATTTCCTTGAGATGGTAATGGTAATTTTTCTGTTGGCAGGTAGAATTGGAACATGAAATTTAAGGATGCTACCTCTGCTGCTCAATTAGCGACTGAGTTTACAGAACATGCAAGACTAGCTACCAGTGCTGTTGTAGAACTTTCAAGGCAATATTTTAGTTGATGATGGTGGTTCATGCAACTTAGGTTTCAAGGATAAAAGGTTGGAACATGGGCAATCATTTCCTGGAGATGGTAAATTTTCTATTGGCTGGCATAATTGGAACATGAAATTTAAGGATGCTACCTCTGCTGCTCAAGTAGCGACTGAGTTTGCAGAACATGCAAGCCTAGCTGCCAGAGCTGTTGTAGAACTTTCAAGGCAATATTGTGTTGATGATGGTAGTTCATGCCACTTAGGTTTCAAGGATAAAAGGTTGGAACATGGGTAATCATTTCCTTGAGATGGTAATGAAATTTAAGGATGCTACCTATGTTGCTTAAGCAGCGGCTGAGTTTGCAGAACATGTAAGCTTAGAAGCCAGAGCTGTTGTAGAACTTTCAAGGTAATATTGTGTTGATGATGGCGGTTCATGCCACTTAGGTTTCAAGGATAAAACATTGGAACATGGGCAATCATTTCCTAGAGAGGGTAGTGGTAATTTTTCTGATGGTAGGCAAAATTGGAGCATGAAATTTAAGGATGCTACCTCTGCTTCTCAAGCCGCGGCTGAGTTTGCAAAACATGCAAGCCTAGATGCCATAGCTTTGTAGAACTTTCAATGCAATATTATGTTGATGATAGTGGTTCATGCCACTTAGGTTTCAAGGATGAAAGGTTGGAACATGGGCAATCATTTCCTTCATATGGTAATGGTAATTTTTCTATTGGTAGGAAGAAATGGAACATGAAATTTAAAGATGCTACCTCTGCTGCTCAAGTAGCGACTGAATTTGCAGAACAAGCAAGCCTAGCTACAAGAGCTGTTGTAGAACTTTCAAGGCAATACTGCGTGGATGATGGTGGTTTATTCCACTTAGTTTTGAAGGATGAGAGGTTGGAACATGGGCAATCATTTCCTTGAGATGGTAATGTTAATTTTTCTGTTGGCAGGCAGAATTGGAACATGAAATTTAAGGATGCTACCTCTGCTACTCAAGCCGCGGCTTAGTTTGCAGAACTTGCAAGCCTAGCTGCCATAGCTGTTATAGAACTTTCAAGGCAATATTGTGTTGATGATAGTGGTTCATGCCACTTAGGTTTCAAGGATGAAAGGTTGGAACATGGGCAATCATTTCCTGGAGATGGTAATGGTAATGGTAATTTTTCTGTTGGCAGGTAGAATTGGAACATGAAATTTAAGGATGCTACCTCTGCTGCTCAAGCAACGGCTGAGTTTGCAGAACATGCAGGCCTATCTTCCAGAGCTGTTGTAGAACTTTCAAGGCAATACTGTGTTGATGATGGTAGTTCATGCCACATAGTTTTCAAGGATGAAAGGTTGGAACATGGGCAATCATTTCCTTTAGGAGGTAATGGTAATTTTTCTGTTGGCTGGTAGAATTGGAACATGAAATTTAAGGATGCTACCTCTGCTGCTCAATTAGCGGCTGAGTTTGAAGAACATGCAAGCCTAGCTTCCAGAGCTGTTGTAGAACTTTCAAGGCAATATTTTAATTGATGATGGTGGTTCATGCCACTTAGGTTTCAAGGATAAAAGGTTGGAACATGGGCAATCATTTCCTGGAGATGGTAAATTTTCTATTGGCAGGCACAATTGGAACATGAAATTTAAGATGCTACCTCTGCTGCTCAAGTAGCGGCTGAGTTTGCAAAACATCCAAGCCTAGCTTCCAGAGTTGTTGTAGAACTTTCAAGGCAATATTGTGTTGATGGTGGTGGTTCATGCCACTTAGGTTTCAAGGATGAAAGTTTGGAACATGAGCAATCATTTCCTCGAGATGGTAATGGTAATTTTTCTATTGGCAGGCAGAATTGGAACATGAAATTTAAGGATGCTACCTCTGCTGCTCAAGTAGCGATTGAATTTGCAGAACATGCAAGCCTAGCTACGAGAGGTGTTGTAGAGCTTTCAAGGAATTATTGTTTTGATGATGGTAGATCATGCCACTTAGTGTCCAAGGATGAAAGGTTGGAACATGGGCATTCATTTCCTTGAGATGGAAATGGTAATTTTTCTGTTGGCAGGGAATATTGGAACATGAAATTTAAGGATTCTACCTTTGCTGCTCAAGCCGCGGCTGAGTTTGCAGAACATGCAAGCCTAGTTGCCATAGCTGTTGTAGAACTTTCAAGGCAATATTGTGTTGATGGTGGTGGCTCATGCCACTTAAGTTTCAAGGATGAAAGTTTGGAACATGAGCAATCATTTACTGGAGATGGTAATGGTAATTTTTCTATTGGCAGGCAGAATTGGAACATGAAATTTAAGGATGCTACCTCTGCTGCTCAAGTAGCGATTGAATTTGCAGAACATGCAAGCCTAGCTACCAGAGGTGTTGTAGAACTTTCACGGCAATATTGTTTTGATGATGGTAGTTCATGCCACTTAGTGTTCAAGGATGAAAGGTTGGAACATGGGCAATCATTTCCTTGAGATGGAAATGGTAATTTTTCTGTTGGCAGGCAATATTGGAACATGAAATTTAAGGATTCTACCTTTGCTGCTCAAGCCGCGGCTGAGTTTGCAGAACATGCAAGCCTAGTTGCCATAGCTGTTATAGAAATTTCAAGGCAATATTGTGTAGATGATAGTGGTTCGTGCCACTTAGGTTTCAAGGATGAAAGGTCGGAACATGGGCAATCATTTCCTGGAGATTGTAATGGTAATGGTAATTTTTCTGTTGGCAGGTAGAATTGGAACATGAAATTTAAGGATGCTACCTCTGCTGCTCAAGCAGCGACTGAGTTTGCAGAACATGCAAGCCTAGCTGCCAGAGCTGTTGTAGAACTTTCAAGGCAATATTGTGTTGATGATGGTAGTTCATGCCACTTAGGTTTCAAGGATAAAAGGTTGGAACATGGGTAATCATTTCCTTGAGATGGTAATGAAATTTAAGGATGCTACCTATGTTGCTTAAGCAGCGGCTGAGTTTGCAGAACATGTAAGCTTAGAAGCCAGAGCTGTTGTAGAACTTTCAAGGTAATATTGTGTTGATGATGGCGGTTCATGCCACTTAGGTTTCAAGGATAAAACATTGGAACATGGGCAATCATTTCCTAGAGAGGGTAGTGGTAATTTTTCTGATGGTAGGCAAAATTGGAGCATGAAATTTAAGGATGCTACCTCTGCTTCTCAAGCCGCGGCTGAGTTTGCAAAACATGCAAGCCTAGATGCCATAGCTTTGTAGAACTTTCAATGCAATATTATGTTGATGATAGTGGTTCATGCCACTTAGGTTTCAAGGATGAAAGGTTGGAACATGGGCAATCATTTCCTTCATATGGTAATGGTAATTTTTCTATTGGTAGGAAGAAATGGAACATGAAATTTAAAGATGCTACCTCTGCTGCTCAAGTAGCGACTGAATTTGCAGAACAAGCAAGCCTAGCTACAAGAGCTGTTGTAGAACTTTCAAGGCAATACTGCGTGGATGATGGTGGTTTATTCCACTTAGTTTTGAAGGATGAGAGGTTGGAACATGGGCAATCATTTCCTTGAGATGGTAATGTTAATTTTTCTGTTGGCAGGCAGAATTGGAACATGAAATTTAAGGATGCTACCTCTGCTACTCAAGCCGCGGCTTAGTTTGCAGAACTTGCAAGCCTAGCTGCCATAGCTGTTATAGAACTTTCAAGGCAATATTGTGTTGATGATAGTGGTTCATGCCACTTAGGTTTCAAGGATGAAAGGTTGGAACATGGGCAATCATTTCCTGGAGATGGTAATGGTAATGGTAATTTTTCTGTTGGCAGGTAGAATTGGAACATGAAATTTAAGGATGCTACCTCTGCTGCTCAAGCAACGGCTGAGTTTGCAGAACATGCAGGCCTATCTTCCAGAGCTGTTGTAGAACTTTCAAGGCAATACTGTGTTGATGATGGTAGTTCATGCCACATAGTTTTCAAGGATGAAAGGTTGGAACATGGGCAATCATTTCCTTTAGGAGGTAATGGTAATTTTTCTGTTGGCTGGTAGAATTGGAACATGAAATTTAAGGATGCTACCTCTGCTGCTCAATTAGCGGCTGAGTTTGAAGAACATGCAAGCCTAGCTTCCAGAGCTGTTGTAGAACTTTCAAGGCAATATTTTAATTGATGATGGTGGTTCATGCCACTTAGGTTTCAAGGATAAAAGGTTGGAACATGGGCAATCATTTCCTGGAGATGGTAAATTTTCTATTGGCAGGCACAATTGGAACATGAAATTTAAGATGCTACCTCTGCTGCTCAAGTAGCGGCTGAGTTTGCAAAACATCCAAGCCTAGCTTCCAGAGTTGTTGTAGAACTTTCAAGGCAATATTGTGTTGATGGTGGTGGTTCATGCCACTTAGGTTTCAAGGATGAAAGTTTGGAACATGAGCAATCATTTCCTCGAGATGGTAATGGTAATTTTTCTATTGGCAGGCAGAATTGGAACATGAAATTTAAGGATGCTACCTCTGCTGCTCAAGTAGCGATTGAATTTGCAGAACATGCAAGCCTAGCTACGAGAGGTGTTGTAGAGCTTTCAAGGAATTATTGTTTTGATGATGGTAGATCATGCCACTTAGTGTCCAAGGATGAAAGGTTGGAACATGGGCATTCATTTCCTTGAGATGGAAATGGTAATTTTTCTGTTGGCAGGGAATATTGGAACATGAAATTTAAGGATTCTACCTTTGCTGCTCAAGCCGCGGCTGAGTTTGCAGAACATGCAAGCCTAGTTGCCATAGCTGTTGTAGAACTTTCAAGGCAATATTGTGTTGATGGTGGTGGCTCATGCCACTTAAGTTTCAAGGATGAAAGTTTGGAACATGAGCAATCATTTACTGGAGATGGTAATGGTAATTTTTCTATTGGCAGGCAGAATTGGAACATGAAATTTAAGGATGCTACCTCTGCTGCTCAAGTAGCGATTGAATTTGCAGAACATGCAAGCCTAGCTACCAGAGGTGTTGTAGAACTTTCACGGCAATATTGTTTTGATGATGGTAGTTCATGCCACTTAGTGTTCAAGGATGAAAGGTTGGAACATGGGCAATCATTTCCTTGAGATGGAAATGGTAATTTTTCTGTTGGCAGGCAATATTGGAACATGAAATTTAAGGATTCTACCTTTGCTGCTCAAGCCGCGGCTGAGTTTGCAGAACATGCAAGCCTAGTTGCCA